>NW_027272670.1:0-202832 GCF_040938485.1 Diadema antillarum
GGGGGGGGGGGGGGGGGGGGGATCACACACACACACACACACACACACACACACACACACACACACACACACACACACACACACACACACAAAAGACAAATCAAACATGATACAGGCAGAACCTACCCATAAAACAGTCTCTCCCTCATTTCACAGCAGTATAGTAAGGGACAGGTTAATGTAGATGCTGAACTTACCAAAACAACCCTATTGATTTCTAGTTAGTGATTGGTTAGGCTGGGTATTTAGCATGATGTTTCTCCTATTCTATTCTTATTTGTTACATTAAGACCTTCTGGCAGTCAACAGAAACTTCACAGTAACAGTCTACTTATATAGACCTACTATTTACTGAGTATGACTTTATGCATATAAATGGTACTGCCTCTACTAAATTAAAGTGCTGATGAAAGGTGACTGGGAGCATTAGCCTGCATGAGAAATAGACAAACTGGAGAGAAGCACAGGTAGTTGTATGTACAACAAGTTTATGCCAATAACAAGGGAGCTGATAGAGTGGAATATCTTCACAATTTGTGCATATTTATGGGTAGGTTCTATAGTATGATTCAATGCATAGCATTCCACTGGCTTTGACGTTCCATGTGCCTACAGTTTTACAGTACATGTAGTCACTCTTCCACACATTTCTGATATGGAGACTAGTTAAGAAGAGGTTGTTGATTTTAACAGGTTTAAGCTAAATTCCAGAGGAATTGTTGAAATCCTGTATGGAACTTTCAGGTAATACAATGTCTTTCAGACTATGTGTTTGGCTAATTGTAAATGCATATATAAGGGCCTATGAAGAGTTTTATTGCAAAATGAGCTAAGCCCCATTTGAAAGTATTTAAAGTCTATCATCAGATAGAGCAAAATTAAATCTTTCCAGTAATACTTATACCTCACTGGTGACATAACAAGGAATATTCTACAAGATATTATCAAAAATATCCTGTATCTTTGTACAAAATATTTTGTTTTTTTTTAGCACAAATATCTCAACTGAAGAAGAATGGAGTTAGCCTGTTTTGCGATAAAACTGCAATTAAGAATAAAGACACAAAAACAACAATAAAACAACAACAATAAAGAACTGCAATGTAAAATTTTTGATGATTTTTGTTCGTGTGTCCTAATTCTCCGCACATCAAATTTTAAATAGTTGCTGCCAAAAATGTTGACAGGGACAGTGACAAACTGCTGCTCAGTTTGTTGTGATTGAAGAATACTTAAAGGACAAGTTCACCTTCATAAACATATGGATTGAGAAAACGCAACAATATTAGTAGAACACATCAGTGAAAGTTTGAGAAAAATTGGACAATCGATGCAAAAGTTATGAATTTTTTAAATTTTTGTGTTGGAACCGCTGGATGAGGAGACTACTACAGCTTGTGAGTCATATGCGTACAACAGTATAAAGAAAATGTAAAAGAAAATTCAACATATTTTCACTTTTTTCGCATAACAAAAGAGCACTTGACTTGCCTCTTTCTAAAGGCAGGGGGAATAATATTACCCATAACATTTGTCGGTAACGAGTCAGGGGAATGTGTACTTTTTTCAAAAGATGGAATTTTGTGAAATTCTCTTTATATTTTCCTTATATTGTTGTACGCATGTGACATCTAAGTTATTCATACACTGCAGTAGTCTTCTCATCCAGCGGGTACTGTACAAAAACTTCAAAAATTCATAACTTTTGAACGGATTGTCTGATTTTCCTCAAACTTTCAATGATGTGTTCTACTAATATTGCTACATTCTCTTAATCCTTATGTTTATGAAGGTGAACTTGTCCTTTAAACAATAATGCTTTTTTTTGTTGTTAAAAAGACACAATGTATGAACACCTGCTATAAAACTAGTAAGGCGCATAACTTCTCCTTGGCACGGAGCATGCAAGGGTACGATTACATTTATACAACGGAGAGACTATTGTTTCTTCTCCTTTTCTACAACAAATAGAGAACAAATTAAATTACATAATAAAAATTAAATTACATATCATTGTCTAATAACACTGATGATGGGGTGCAAGTACGACAATACTCTTATCAGAGGGATGTACTCATCGGAAGAAGAAGAAGAAATAATAGTATTTATGATTATCATACGCAAAACTCCAGTCATTTTCACCTTCCTTAGGTCAGAACAAATGCTTATAGAAACACTATCTTTTTTAAAGGTCCAATCCTTTGGAATAGTTTACCACTCCTTCTTCAAAATATCCCATTCCATAATGGTTTTAAATGCACATATTATAAAGATCATCTTATGAGTTTGTACTCTTCCTGTTACTGATTTGTTTGAAGCTGAAGGCTACTACTAATTGACTATAGCTTTAGAAACGTAATCTACTTCTTTTATGATTGTATCATGGTTGTGTTTGTGTTTTGTGTCCTTCTTAATGTAATATTTTATATTTCCAGGGTTAACATGTCATAAGACTTTCAAGTTCTTTTTGTTGATCTCCATTCACAAGAACGTACAATGTAGAAGTTTTTCTTAGAACAAGTTTTTCTAAGTTTGTAGTTGTATTGTGGTATGTGTCTTTGTATTTTTATGTAAATTTATTTTATGATGAATGAAAATAAACTGAACTGAACTGAAGAATGTGACTCTTAAATAAGTAGGCACAGCTCGGTACTTCTACATGACTTGTATTGTACAACAGGTTATAGGTAGCTAGCTACCAATCTCGCCAGGCCAGGCCAAGGCAGCTCTCGCTATCGCTAGCTACTGCTGCCAATGCTGCATGCTGCTGCGGCGGGACCGAGGCCGTACCGCGCTACCGGCCGGCGCGGCGGTACCGTATATACCGGCGCGAGTTTTGTACACAGGACACATGTATGATTTGACGTTTCTATTGATGTCATCGGAAATATGTCACGTAAAGGACAATTTAGCATATGAGTCACAACATTATTCCTCTGAACACCGTCATACACTTGTTGATGGGTAAATATTCATACTCAAAAGGCTAAGGGCCCAAGGAATTGGGGATACTTTCAAACAATTTGAGATGCCGTTTTCTTTTTTCGAACCATAAAAATAGCATACAATAACACGTAAAACTCGCCGCACAGCGCAGCGACGGCAGCTCAGACAAGTTGGAAGTACTACTAAATCTCCACGAAACAAAGAGACAAACAAATGACGAGGAAGCATTTCTACTTACCTGCACACGACCTTGTTTTCCATATTTTCCATAACAGCAATATGATTGCCAGAAGATGGGACAAATCCCCAATTAAACGGAAAATATTCATGGTGGTCTGCTCTCTTTCGTGTCAATGTAGAAGATGGCTGAGTTGACGTGGCGTGCAACGCTGCACTCCAGAGATGATACATTCGATCAGTGTGTCTTGTACGCATATGGGAAGTGGCAGTGCGGATCAGCGAAATTGGGCTTCAGTAACGTTACACGTCGCGACAAAAAACCAATGCTCGCGAAGCTGGCTGAGCTTTTTTTTTGCAAGCATGACACATGGCAAAAGCGGAAACAACCGTAGTACAAACTGTACTGATAGGCCTACAAGTATCAATAAACTCTTTTTCCTGTAATATGTACCCCGAAATTATCTATCCGGAGATAAATTTATATGAATATGTTTCTTCTTCGTATCATGAAATAAGTAGGGGTTGAGAAGAGAAATATACATTTCATTTTTTTTAAACAATTGTTGTAGCGTGAATTAATTTGTTATCAAATTTTGCTGAATCTGCATAATTCGAGTTTTCGTGCCGTCGCATGTATCAGCTAGAAAGAGAAAGTAATATACCTGGCCGTGCAATGACCTGTAAAGAGGGATGTCTGCCTTTATTGGGTTAATTGTTGTCATTGTCTCAGCGAGTGGCGGGCTTCGTCGGTTTGTTTATAAATGCTTTTGCTCTTTTATAAACGTCTGGCCTTCGGACTACACGTAGGGCAAGGGAGTGACTATAAACCCAAAATAACAAAAAACAACAACAACAAACCAAAAACACAAATATGCACACAAACAAGAACAAATACATGAACATGTCTGTATATATCTACCAAATGTTGCAAAGATTTATATGAAAAATTATTCCACTAAAAAAATGGATACTCATGAATTGACTGATTCTCTACCTCTTGTTGTTTCAGGAAATCCGATTGTTAAAGAAAAAGTATTAAAAAAAACAATCAGGGTAGACTAGGGTTATCAATTCTGTTTCTGATACTCGTATAGTCATGAATTATGTCGATCTTCTGTACCCTGTACTATACATGTAGGCCTACTATATACAGCTATGATCAATACATGTAGGCCTATGAATTACAGCTGCTATATTCACTATATATACTTCTACTACTGCCACTACCTCATATGCTTCTACAACAGCTTGCTGATTCTAATGACAAATAAGCAATAATTTCTTACTGTTATTATGATATCATGATCATTATTGTAATCACAACACCATAATTATCATAATGCATTCAGTGACCTCTCACCTTTTTATTCCAAGGTTATTTATTTCAATGCAATTTCTATTTCTACTTCTTTTCTTTACCACATATTCATGTAGCAATGGACATTCACAGCTGATGGTATAGCTGAAAATGGTTCTTAGTCAATGCACAGCGACCACTGACCTTTGACCTTTAAAGGTATGTTCACCATTGGAAGCAATTAATTAATGAAATATTTGTTTGAGTTATCACATTTGATGCATATGTGTAGGTCAGTTGTATCACAAAACATCCTTCCACATACAAATTTTGCAATAAGGCCTAAAATATAAGGAGATATCACAATTTTTCTCAATAAACTATAACTGTATAGACGGTTTATTCTAGAGACATTATTACAACTATTGTTCACATTTTGTAAATTTAACAATACTTAGCGTTGATTATACTGATTATCAAGTTTACATTGGTTGTTTCTATCCCTAACTCACATTTTAGAAATATTTTGAAGCACTAAAGCTGGGTTTTCGTTTCATCTGCACATGGTAAATAATTCCTTTTAAGAGCTTTCATCTCAAGCAAATAGATGCCAACTTACGTTCATGGTTTTTTTTTTCATATTTTGCACCAGGCCCCATTTTATCAAAAGATAAAATCGATTTTAAATTTCCTTACCACACAGGCTGCCATAGATTTACAATTGAAATCAACTACATGTATATAATCAATTTTAACTGTTCATAAAACAGGGCCACGTCATTCATAGCTACAGCTCTGATAATTTATATTTTGCAAAAATATTTAGTAACCTGTAACCTGACTCATCAGTGATCACTGCATGTGAACAGGTGTTTAATAATCTCCATACCCCCCCCCCCCCCCTCTAAATAGCTCCAGTTGTGGTTGGAAAATTACACTATTAGCCAAAGTTCAGTGACCTATGTCCTTGAGGGCTTTGCTCACAATGTAAACAGTAGATGCATACCTCACATAGTGTAACCGGGGTGAGCATCATGAAAAGCCATCAAAACTATGACATCTCCTTAACTACGACACTTACAGGTATACCCCAAACCTATGACCCTATTTCCCACATGTTCTTAACCCGTTGAGGACGAGTCCCGAGCATACTCGGGCAAGCGTCTATGGGAAATGCGTGTTGTAGCAAAATGAGCCTATCCTCAATGGGTTAATTTGTCTATGTGTGCATATTACTCAATGCAGCAGGCTCAGCAATGTTAATACATAAAAGACAATTGTTCTGGAGTTGTGGGAGCAAAGTACAATTCCCCATGGTTATACAGATAGACAGATGTTTAACATAATGTTGATGACTGTTCACTCATCTATACAACTCAAAAAAGGCACATATAAACTTCTGCTACGTATCGTAATTGGTTGCTCTTGATGGCAATTTATTACAAAACCAAAAGTATCACAAGTCCACAAACAACAGAAAACAATTTTTGAGGGCTCTTTCCAACATATCGGGTGTACGACCATGCATTACAAATACCAAATTCGTGATGAGCTTGCCTCAACTCAAACTCTTGCTGCAGTAACAGAGGGCATAATTGCGTTGAGAGAGATAAATGATATCACATCTTGGACAAAACTTAATTATGGGAAATTCACTAGGGACAATGACCTCATGTACATGCACCTAGAGCGAAAAGAAAATACCAAATACATCAGGCCATTTAAACACAAACCTACAGGGGTATCTTAAATGATAATGCTATAGGGTCTGGTGAATGCCTTGCAACATCAGATACCCATACAGAACTCACTATGGGAACAATCTTACATCTATCTTCTCTCATTCCATTGGAAACTTTTTTTTTCTTTTTTTCTGGGAGTGGCAACTGTTCTTTAATTTTAATTTTATGGCTGCAAAATGTATCTGTAGTTTAAACAGACTAGGAGTCCCAAAGTGTTTGGTTAAAAAAAAAAAAACACCCCAAAACACACAAACAATACCCTCAGTTAAAGATATAAAGAAAAGTACAGCAATTAATGAGTCGTTAAATCCTCTCTGTTTGCAACAGAAAAAATCTATGATTTACAAAGACAGGAAAAAGTTGCCACCATCTAATGGTGCTGTAAGTGTTCATTCATTCCATCAGCATTGCAGAAATCTTTCATAAACACTCGCCAGCTCTTTCCTGGCAAGTACAAAGTTACGTTAAGGCAAGCAATCTCCATGAAGGACAAAAACCGCTCACACATGGACAGAACTGGTTGCATCTTAGGGACATGGGTTTTCAATTACCTATACACAATACAAAACACAGCCAAACAAGAATAATAGACCAAAGAGTTCTTTAACTTTGCATCAGTGGTACAAGTCTAAATGAAAGGGACTATATCTGGGGATATCCGAAGGACAAAAAAAGGTGAGATCATGCTGAGGAATATGACAGGAAAAGATTATCAAATTTTTTATCAGCCACGAGAAGTTTTGTCTTAGAGCTGGGTAAAAAAATTACATAAAATAAATAACCACGCAAAACTAACTGAACTTCACTTGCAAGAACAACCATATTGGATTGCCCCAAAGGGTACATACCCTGCAGCAACACTACAAAAATTCATGTCCTCTGTCTGTCGATGCATTGAGGTTACTACTCCTGTAATAAGTTCACCCACAGAGGGGTAATACATGAATTTGCAATGCATTTCGATTCCACATGAAACAAGTCTTTAAGGACTGCCCATGCGACAAGACATAGACATGGCTGCCATGTGGCATATCTACTTCAACAACTAAACTATACTCTACTGTCGCGAGTAAGATTAAGGATATTTACAATCGTGTAAAATGGCCTTTAGACATCAGGTAGTTTGTGGATAAGTTACCCCAAACAAGGAAATCATTTATAGCAGAGTAAGAAATGGTTCAATCAAAAGTGCATTAAAGCAGAACATTAACGTGTAAGAACTCCTGATGATAAGCGGATCACAAACCGTCTATTTGTCTAGTATCACAGAGCATATGATGTGATATCCAGTAGACTTAAATACATGTATCACACCACCTCTGATGCCATGTAAGCAAAGGACAGTATGCACACAATGTCCCATTAATTTAGCTACTTCACAATTGTGATATAAAATGCCTCGTTTCATGTACTTCTGAAACATTTTCCTCGTAACTTTGCTCCAAAGCGTACTACTCACACCCCATTTCTACAAATGGTACAAAACATACTTGGCATATTCCTTCTAAATTCCTTTTTATATCAATGGTTCTAATTAATATCAATAACTTCCTTGCTGGGGTAACTTACACCTTTCTACTGTATTTACATTGGCTTTGCCTACTGTTTTTTCTTTTAGTGTATGTGTGTAATATAGAATATAGAATTCTGTTGCCTTTCACTCTGATCAAGTCAAATATAATATCTGCAGATGAATGAAGAGCTTTTGATCAGCATCATAGAGACTCGAATGAATGATACACAATACCAAATCGGACAGAAAATCTGCCAAAATACTGACTAAAAAAAGATTTCTCAGTCGGGGTAAGCGGAAGATTCCTCGAATCTCCTCAATGAGAGCATCTGAGTGTAGACTTTGGCCCATAAGTGTCTGCACATTCTCTTGGTGCTGCCAGTGAGAGAGATGAACGCAACAACACAAGAACACGGCGTGACGCATCCCAGAGCGCTCTAGTATTTGTATCCTTGCATGACATAATGCACAAAACTCTTGTGACTCAACATGTTCATTGCAGCATGTTCCCATATACACTGTACACAAAAGATGTGAAGAAATGTATCTCCTACAAGAATACACGATTCCGATGATCACCGAAGAGAAAATACAAGCCAGGTGTTACACAAGCACAAGTCCATGAAACTTGCAAGAGGAGAAAGGTGATGCCCACAGTGAACAACACAATTGACACTACCACAATAGAAAATGTTTGCCAACAACTTGTTTACTCTCCTATTCACATGGGCATTTGCACAAAAAAAAAAAAAATAATAAATAAAAAATACATGTTAAAAATTTTGACGGGTTCACATAATTCTGAAAAGCTGTTTCTCAAGCTTGCTGTGCATACCTAAGACACCGGGAGAAACCCAATGACAATGGACCTGCTCATGTATACCCACATGTGTATATCAAACACGTGTGCCATGATTCAACATAAGAAATTGGAATCAGAACACACTGTGTCACTCAAATGCAGAACATTATTATGCATAGACATAGTTTGCCGAAAATATAACTTTATAGAGCAGGCACTACATATCCAGTGATTCTCCCACCCCACCCCCCCCCAAAAAAAAAAAAAAAAAATCTATAAATTGATTGAAAATTCTTTGTTATTTTGTTTTTAAAAGGTCATTATTGTCAAGGCCAAACATATATATATATATATATATTTTTTTTTTTTTTTTTTTTTTGGCAGGGATGCCCTCTAAACCTGACAAGCTACACTCTTGAGCATCATGGAAGAATAACTTACATTTCCAAGGATCACTGGTTGAATGATGCCTATTTGTTTAATCAGCCATAAAGTGATTATCCAATGCAACACATCCAATACACACAGAAGCCGTCATGGGTAAAACACATTCCAAAAGAAACATGATGACTGCGAACAGCCGTGATAGACACAAACATTCAATTTACACAGAACAAATAATTTACAGACAAATTTAATCCTGTGTCACTAGGGCTGGAAAAATATGTCACGATGAACAGGAAATACACAGAAATTCAAATACTGGTCTGAATTTTGTGTTCACTAGCAGGGAATTTGAGGCCAGATCAAGCATATACAGTTAAATGTACCAACTGTAAATTTCATAGAAACACTGGAAGTTTTTCAACAAATACATAATTTCTTACAATTCTAGACAGATTCCTTGATGTTTTTACTGAAAAAAAATACAAAACAGAAGTAAAGAATGCCAATATACCCCTCCCCCATAATCTCCCCAAAAAGTTAATGTGGGTCTCTACATGGTAGAAACACACTGGCCAATGACACAGCACACTGTACAAGTGGCTAAAAAATGGATATAGTATATTCCATCTACTTACATAATCCTTTTTTTTTCTATTTTTGTATTGCAAAGTTTTGAGACTAAAAGTTGGCATATTAGTGCTTCACTAGACAAAGGAGTGTAGGTATTTTGAATGGGCAGAGTATGTGAGACAGGCATTCAAATCACACTTATACTTACATACAAAGTGTAGTATACAGTTTTGACCATTCATTGTACATGTGTAACTGTCATTTCAAAATAGGTCTCTTCTACAAATGTTCTACACATTGGTGAAAGCATGCAGTCCTGATGTTCTATCATGGCATACACTTGTATCCTTCATAGCTCACTTTTGCTTGATTTTTCAGTGTTCAAAGACAAGCTGCTCTAACTGTTCTGAGGATGGGATATTGATGATTTACACCAACATGTCCAGCATTCATGAACTTGTAAGATTTCAAGAGACCTCTGGCGACAGTGTAGACTTAAAAGTCACTTTCAAGAAGTATTGAACACAAGTACATCAATTGAATGAATGCAGTCAAATAAAGGTAACAATATGAGAATTCTTATGAAAAAAAAAATTACAAGTACAGTTGTCATGAGTAGTTATTGGTCAATGAGTCTGTTTGTTTTTTTTTGTTTTGTTTTTTTAAACATGGGTGTTTTCTGGCCATTTCGAGATTGCCTCTTTATTTTTGGACTGCACTGTACCTTGTGTTGTTGCTTCATCTGTTGTACCATAACTCCTACTAATTAACCATCAAGATAATATATCTTTGCAGGTGGCCACAGACTATCTACCTCAAGCAGTATGATAAATAAATTGATTCTTGTGGAAATGTGTCTACACTGAATGACATTTTGCATACACAACAAAATGGTGTCACAACCTTGAGGCCTGTTTAAACATTCCATGAAGCCAGAGGGATAATATGAATGATGGCTGACCGAGTCCAAACTGTCACATTTTCTTTTACTCTGCCAAAATTCGAATATCATCTCCAGTACTGGTATCACACTTGCTCTCTTTCTACCTCTCTCGCTGTCTATAACTGCTCAGCTCTAAATTTCACTTTTGCAGTGCTTTTGTCGGTGAATATTCATCCATATAGCCACACTATGCTGTGGTTTTAACCCCAGTCACTTCTACTCATCAAATGTGCACATAGTGTAAAAGGACACGATTTGCAAATGGTTATTCTTTAAGATATGTGACACACAAAACAACCCAAACATATATTAGTGTATGAAATTGAAAGAAACATGATATTGTACAAATAATTCGATAGAAACTAAACATACACAAGACTACCTCAGAGACACAATCACACTGTCCAATGAGAGTCACTACAACTGAGATTGGCATTGAATCTAGCAACTGCATGACATGCCCGTTCACAAGGGATAAATGCTGATTGACGTATCTGCAGATAAAGATTCGCAGCCTTCCGACAGATTCAGCAAAACAGAGACAGAGGTGGCATGGTCTACTTGTATCAGAGTGCTGCAGTCCCTGACAATGTGTAACAATCCAAAGCTTGTCCTCTCATAGGTTCTCAATGGCCTTTATAAACAAGGAGCACGTTCATACTTGCGAAAGAGGAGTGATTAAAGCAGGACACCATATTTGTATAATTACATAAGCGATCTTGTATAAATGTGCATGTATAAGTCAGTAATGGAGAGCTAAATATGAGTGCTCCCTCTGTCCAAAATCACACAGAGGGGGTACTCTGGTAGCACAGGAATGACTCTGACTACTTTATAAAACTGTTATTTTCGCGAAGATTTAATTTTCAAGAATTTCGCGAATCACCGTCGGTCCGCGAATTTAACAACACGCAAAAATGTCACTGTGCGCCTCCAAATGTTAATTCGCGAAAATTTCAGTACGCGAAAATAACAGCTTATACAGTATTATCTCTTGATGAGGAACTGGTCTTATACCATAAAGTCTACTGACACTCCTACGGCAACAAGCCTATTGGTGATACAAATCGTTGAGATTGAAGGACAAACATTAATCACACGGGAGAGGCCATGCTGCTTCAATAAATCCTGCCCTGTAGTGATGAGAGAACTGCCATTTCGGGAGTGTGAATATGGTGAACAGCCAACCATGTGACTTCAAGCCATTTCTGCAAGTGTGAAGGGTGGGTCTACAGCCCCCCAAATCTCACAACAGCACTTGAATTGGATAAAACCTCATGAAGTTTACACAACTATTTGACAACAATACATGCATAATACTACAACTTACCAACTTACTTTAATTCTGGGGACAACAAAAGCATACTAGGCTTTGGTTAAACTGGAATAAATACACTCCTTTCTCATCATTTTCCTCTCTCTCTCTGTTTTTTTCCCCCACCATTTCTTGGAACAAAGAAGCGTAAAATACGAAACATAGGTTGTGATGAAACGCAGACTGAAAAGGACAAGGTAGGCGACTGGACAAAGTTGCAAACTACAAACTGTGCAATGGCTATCAAAACTCCACAAGCTTTTTGGCGGTGACACAGCTGGTAGGATTCTCCCCTCTCGCACAGTCGGCATCTCCATTGCCACTGCCAAAAACTTGAGGCAGAAGTTTGATTGGTTGCTCTTCCTCACCAGGTCTTTTGTTCACGTTAAGAGTCAGGTGCACTGGTGAATTACGCCACCATTCAAGAGTACAGAGTCTGTTTCTTTCTCTGGAAAAGAGGCGGGGAGTCTCGTGGCCCATGTGCAGTCCCCCACCGCGTCAGCAAGGTCTATGCCTTGGTGCTTTGTTGTTGGTAAAACTCGCCTCCTGGGGCAAACTTCTGCGCTTGCTCTTTCACCTTCCTCTCATATTGCATCCGGTTTTGTCTGAAAGAGAGATGAATGCGTAACACTTGATTACTACTCCTGGTTTAATTTTCAAGAGCATCACGTACAGATTTTCTCACAAATTGCTACTAGCTCTGTTAATTTCATGGTCGCAAAGGTATGGTAATCGTTACTTCACCTTTCACAAAATGAATAAGAACAAGTAACAAGAGGCAAATCTATTATTGGATGTTTTTACTCAGTGATTCCCTGTACATAGACAAGTAGTGTGTTCTGCATTTGGGGTAAAGGGTGATGCACTAGCGTGATGTTACGCCCCAGACATGGCTTCATGTCATGGCTCATGCAGCATGCTAGAGATATACTGCATGCAATCTACTGTTAGCATGGCTTCATTTTTCTTTAGAAAGGATTTTTTTTTTGCGTTTTTTTTTTTGCACGTTTTTACATGCATGCATCGTATTTTCACACTTCAGAGGCATCATGAAAATACAAGGCAATCGCCAAATTGTGTCTCTCCCATTCGCGTACAAGGAATTAATATCTTTTATAACTCCCAGAAGTTAATTGACCTGCTTATGACCTTTGACCTTGTGGTGACCTTCAACACCCTAAGGGACATTTACCATCCAAGTTTGGTCACAAACGGACAAAGGGATCAAAAGTAATGAGCCATAATCGAAACGCGCCATAAAAACTTAACATTGGGCCCTAAAATTTGTTGACCCCTTTCTGTGACCTTTGACCTTGTGATGACCTTTAACTTCCCAAGGGACATCTTCCATCCAAGTTTGGTCACAAACGGACATAGGGATCAAAGGTTATGAGCCACAATCAAAACGCGCCCTAAAAACATAACATTGGGCCCTAAAAGTTTGTTGACCCCTGTCTGTGACCTTTGACCTTGTGACGACCTTCACCTCCCCAAGGGACATCTTCCATCCAAGTTTGGTCACAAACGGACAAAGGGATCAAAAGTTATGAGCCATAAACGAAATGCGCCCTAAAAACTTAACATTGGGCCCTAAAAGTTTGTTGACTCCTGTCTGTAACCTTTGACCTTGTGGTTACCTTCAACTTCCCAAGAGACATCTACCATCACCCAAGTTTGATTGCCATTGTAGCAACATGTGCTGAGTTACGTGTGATAAGAGAGTCTTGCAAGTAAACTTTAACATATGACCTCAAATGACCTTTGACCTTATCATGTGACCTCTTACTGCACCATAACATGAAGGTACCCCCAGTGCATCCATCACCCAAGTTTGATTGCCATTGTAGCAACATGTGTCGAGTTAAATGTGATAAGAGAGTCTTGCAAGTAAACTTTAACGTATGACCTCAAATGACCTTTGACCTTATCCTGTGACCTCCAACGGCACCATAACATGAAGGTAGGTACCCCCAGTGCATCTATGACCCAAGTTAGGTTGTAATCCAAGCAACTTATGTGAAGTTATTTGTCAAAAGAGAGTCTTGCAGGTAAACTTTAACATAGAAAAGAGAGTCTTGCACATACTCTTTAATATATGACCTCAAATGACCTTTGACATCATCACATGACCTCTGACAACACCATAACATGAAGATACCCCTAGTGCTTCTATCACCCAAGTGTGGCTGCCATTGCTGTCCGGTGGGCGAGACAAAAAACCACTGCGAAAATTTCTGCTCATACAGTAACCATCCTGTATGTCGTCAACAAAAAAAAGCTTTGCCCCCACACAATATCATTCACAACTCGACACCAACTGCAAACAAATGTTGTTGTTGTTTTTTTGTCCAAAGGCATGGGAAAATTGCCCTCTCTGGTGTATCCAAAGAATCACTTACTGGTATATTGTGTATGCTTCCGCCTGAGCTGGGTCATTGATGTTGGGGTCATTTAGTAAGTCCTGGATACCCAACAGAATCTGTCAGATAGGAAACCAAAGTTCAGCATGACATGCCAAGAATATTCACAGTGCCTGCAGAGATGTATCCTTCATAAGCTTCAAATACAAATTTCTCTCCAAATAACCTACAAAGTGCCACCAAATCCATATGCTCAAACTTCTCTGCATGGATGGGAAATTCACTGAAATAATTAGTTTCTCAAATTTCCAAGACTACCAGAAGAACCATTTATTGCCTCACTTTTACATCCCAATAGTTGATGTTTATCATTTTATAACATTTTTTTTTCAGTTTTCGAAGCTCTGAGAGATGAAGCAGTGTACAGTTTAAGCATTCAAACATGACTTGAGATAAGTTTTGTAACTGCATACATTTCATAATTCTGTGTCTGTTCTGCTGAAAACAAATGATGCAACAGCTGATTTTCCCCAAAAATTTCACATTTGATGTGAAAAAAGAATGACATGTAAAAAATATACACATAAATATGTTTTCTTTTTCTTTTTTTTCTCTCTCTCTGAACATCTTGAGCAGTCTCAAAGTGTCATTTCAGATCAAACGAAATATGGGAGATACAGCGAATACATGGTTAATTGAGCACTTATTCTAAAAGTAAGAACAAACATACAGTAAAAACCATGGGTATTTCTATGTGCACATTGGCAGACCTACAGGGGATCTCCTAACATGAAAATATTCACAATATGCTCATTTAAGAAATAACGCTCAAAATGATCACTCGCTTGTAATTCACCAACTTTTAAGGAAGTAAATTTCTGCACAGATAGGGCTTTTGCTCCATACCTGTTTGATTGTGACGGCCGGTCTCCAATCCTTGTCCTCGTCCAAGAGCGACAGACAGACAGTGCCAGACGGATACACGTTGGGATGGAACAGGGGAGGCTCGAATTTACCTGCAGGGGAGATGGGGAGACATGCTTCTGATAAGACTGAATGGTGCCACAGATGGCCATTACTATTTACTTTGGTGGAGTAAAAGGAAATCCGCATCCCATGCTCTTGCTCAATGTGCCCAACGTAAAATGCATCAAGGTATAGCACTGTCTCAAGTTGAGCCAACGGGACTCCCTCTGATATCAATAGCTGTAAATTTTGAGGAATTATTCATATTCTTTCATTCTAATTTTAATCATTCACGCTTATGGGCAGCCAAACAAATTCTAAATATCCTATTGTGTGGTTTTTGTTTTTTTTTTCAAGCACAAACCTTGATATAGCAATAGATGATCATGACACTGGGCAGGGACCCCTATACTTTTGATAGGCAACTGCTAATTCCTTTTAACCTGCATGACAGGAAGTTTTACTGCAAGTAGATTTGTACCACATTGACTGCCTCCAGAATTAAACAACTTCCTCTCAGAGTAAAAGCATCTTTTCACTAGTATTCACAAAGAGGTAAAACGAATTTCAATACTTGTTAAAGGTGGTACATCTGTATCTCACTGAGTGGCAAATGTTTGCAAACGTACCAAATTTCAGGTTTTATCAGGGTTTGTATGCACTTGCAATGAAATTCATACAGAGTTTTCATTAATGCAAACAATTGTTCTTGTCAAAAGAAAATTTGTAACATGTTCCAAATTTCTTCATGACAAGAAAAACTGTTTGCAGCAATGAAAACCCTTCGTGAATTTATGAACGCTGATGAAACCAAAAATTTGCTAAAATTTGCTTTGTTCGCAAACATTGCAGTGAGATACCCCCTCCATGCTTTAATCAAGAACTCACATTTAGGAGGTGTTGTTGGGTAATCATCTTTGAAGATCATCCGAAGACGGTAAAGACCCTCTTCCCATGGTGTCTACAGCATGAAAGAAATATATTGAAATTCACACATTTAGTCCATGGCAATTATCTGGCACATCACAAGTAAATTTTGTTCCGGGCCATGTGGTCTGATAATGGTTACAGTTTTTGAAGAATCTACAAGACAAGAAAAATGTTTCTAATTTTGCTGCCCCTTTCATTCCAGTTACAGAAATTTGCACTTGCCTAAAAGTACTGTAACTGTTGTTACATGTCAAATCTAACTTTGGATCACCATTCTGAACACAGAATTGTGTCCTGTGGCCGATGACAATCATTTTCAATGTCTCAGAAGAGGGGGATAACCATGGAAAAGAAAACCAACTTGTTCTGCATTTGACTAAAATATTATGGCAGTGTCCTTCACTACAATTAAATATTCAATATGACTGTAAATTCCCCTTTCAGAGTAGAATATCATAACGAAATCCCTCGTACTAATGAAATAAATCAAAATATTTAATACTTACATTTGTTTTTCCTGGAATTGCTGAAAAAAAAACACACAACAGAGAGGAGAAAGAAAATTATACACATTCAAAATCTAGCACAATTTCCTTGTGATGCTCAAACAAAAATATCTATATCAAGTGGATATCTTTTAGCAGTCATCTCATGTGTTTGGAGAAGAAAAGTTTTAGATGAAGAGAAAACAACTATTAAATACAACAAATGTCTAGCATTAAGAGTAAACAGCATTGATTCCTACTGTCATCACTTGCACATTAGTTCAGGTACAGATATTTCAAGCATGATAATTTTCATTTTTTGGGGCAATTATTTGTATAGGGCCCCATTTCTCTCTCTCTTCTTTCGATCTTTAAAATAACAACAACAACATAATTTTCATTTCTTTCTCTCTCACCATAAATATCAATATTCATTTTTGATATTTCCTTTTATTTCACAGACAGCATGATATAATCAGTCATGACTGCTGTTTTGTTAGAAGAGGCAGCCAGGCTTTAAAACAAAGTGCCAATATCAAGTCAAACTGCAAACACGTGATATAAAATGAGCTACTTTCATCAAGTGCTATGCTCTACAGAGAGTAAGTATACAGTAGATTAGGATTATGGTGACCACTTTCTTCATCAGCATTCTGTCTCTTGTTAATTCTTGTATACTGTAAAACTGGAAACTTTCACCCATTTCATGCAACCAGACACTAGAGCAAAAAACAAAACAAAAAACCTTTGCTTGCTATAGATGTACTACTACATGTATGTAATATCTTGATCCCCAGAATTAAAAACATGCGAAATTCATCGTACTTGGGTGAGCATGAAAATACTTACTTTTACAGTATTCTGAACATGCAAGCTAGCCCATTTTAGTTTCTATCTTTATTTGTCCATTCAAAAATTTTCTTTGCCTCTCTCTGCAAAGGCATCCATTGGCTATGTTAGATACACATGATCAATTCAAAAGCAGCTTTTGCTGCATCCATTCTCTCTTTACTCTTTGCTGGTGTTAATATGATACAGTGCACTCCCATTATAACGAACACGGTTATAATGAAATTCCGGTTACAACGAAGTAAAAATTCAGGCTACAAAGTTAACCCCACTTTGTTCACGATTGTTTATTTGTTTGGTTATAACAAAATTTTGATACAATAACGAAAAAATTCTGGTCCCAAGGACTTCGTTATAACGGGAGTCCACTGTACAATGTTGTCAGAAGCGCATCTGGTCTCTGACCATTACTTTTGAGGAAAGAAGGAACAAAGTGACATCCACATGTAGCATGTCATGCCTCTTTGGGTGAGTTGTGCTATTAGCACCACTGCACTGTGCAAATATGTACTGTACTACAATTGTATATCTTACCACATTCCCAGTTCATTAGATTTAATGTGCCATCTGCATTCTTGGTTGGTTTAGCTACAAAACCCTGGAGAAATATGAACAAGAACAAAGACATTAATTACTTTCTACACAGTTGATACAGCTTTGAGGTTCGTCTATAACAGGAGATTTGGACAACACGTTATTCCTGATTTTATTGTTACAAATCAATGGGCTTGACAACTAAACAGGTCAATTATGTTTGAAGCAAATATTTCCTTCTATATCTCCATTCATTTCTCTTAATATCCAAATCACAGACCAATATCCTTCCATCAGGAAATCAGATTTGTAGATTTGTAGAATGGAAGGAAAGACAGTACTAGAGGCCTGCCAACACTAAAACAACACAATTGTAACCAACTTCATGTGTTCACTCCCTTCGCCCTCCCCCCCCCCTAAATGTCATCTGAAGTTTGCCCTGACGACCAAAAGTACATGAAGTAGTTTTTAAACAGTGAAAGTCACCAGGAACTGTTTGTCAATCAGAGATGGATTACATGGATGACCATAGGGTACAGTAAATGGATTGCTTGCTAACATTACCACAGACACTGCTAAAGTGTATTCTCCTGTTTCTACAATAATACAATGTACATGTACCTCAGAACAAAGGCAGAGAAACATAAACACAGAAAACACTCACAAATGGATGATCTTTCCTCCATGCTTTCCTCTCTTCTGACAATCTTGTGATTGCGATCCCAGACATTTTAGGCAGAGTTGAAGTCACAAAATCTTGCACTAGGTTCTACATGAAGAAGTAGTAGAAGAAGAAGAAGAAGAAGAAGAAGGAGAAAAAAGAGAGGAATGTAATTATGAAATTAATCGAAAGTGGAATAAGCGCTATGCACACACTGAAAGAACAATTCAAAGATTTAGAGCTTACTGCACCTCTCGGGCTCTATTTAGGGTCTACATATGTTTGTTTCTTGGGTACCTATAATGTACTGTACATGTACACTGTAGACTGGCAAATTGTTCCTTGTGTCATTCGACGGGTGCATTGTAAGGCTAAAGTAAAGAGTTGGCTTCTTGCAGATTGACAATGGACAAGCATTACCCTATAGACACAATAAAAGAAGTGGATTACCAGTGTATGCTTTATGAATAAGCTGGACATCTGACAGAAATGGCACACGCACATGCTACCCAATCAAGACCCATATCCATTAAAAAAACCTGCACCAAGATTTCACCTCCCGTGCCAAAATTCGACCGCATGTAAAAGCGTTAAGCATACACTGTCTGGGACAGTAGGTTTCTTCATGTGGTCTGTATCTGGTCATCAGGGATATGTTCCGCGGAGACTTCGTCTGGCTTCACGGATCCCCTCATATGGAGGAAAGCCGATACACTAAAAAAAATGATAAAGATAAAGACTCCTCCCGACAAACAGATTTTTCTGTTTAGTCTTTGACCTGATCTAAAATTATAAATACAATAATATTACAATGCAACATCAATGTCAATGATCCAATGTAAAGTTTACGCAATAATTTTACATTACCAGCACGGCAGCAGCACCTCTAGCACGAAGTCTACATAAAAAGCGGACTAGAAAGTTAACCAATTTAGAAGTTTATTAGTGGAAAATTGAGCAAAGAAAATGGGATTCCATTGGGATTCGAACCCGAGACCTCTGGATGCTAGCCCGGTGCTCTACCGACTGAGCTATAGAAAGCCCTAGTTCAGTGTTCGTCCCAGAATTCACGTTCTAACAATTAGACTATGCATTGTGACACTCACACTGCAAATTCCTAACGTTAGGGAGGTAGACACTCTTTTCCCTGAGCTGAGTGATGAAAGAAGCTGACTATTCCCACAGTAGCGATCATATCATATCATATCGTCATATCATCATATCATATCATATATCATATCAGCAAAATTCTTAAGAAAGCCCAAAATGTGCAGAATGTCATCCGCAGGAACTTATGGAATTGTGACATGAAAGTGAAATCTGCTACATATCTGGCTCTAGTGAGACCCATACTCGAATACGCATCATCCATCTGGGACCCTACAACTAAACACTCCATCAACTCTCGAGAGAGAATCCAACGGCAAGCAGCCAGATTCTGCACGAACACCTATAACGTTACCAGGGAAGAGGGATCTGTTACAAGGGCATTATCTGAGTTGGGCTGGGAATCGCTCCAGACAAGGAGGAGAAAGCATCAGAGGCTTTGCATGTTGTACAAAATGAAAAACGGTCTAGTCAATGTCCCCCTGTATAATTACGTTCAACCCAACGCACGTGACACCAGAGTAACAATCAAAAATTCATCCAACCACGACACAGAGCTAACCTACAGTTTTCTGGGATTCCTTCTTCATAACGACTGTTAAAGACTGGAACCAACTCCCCAACGCAACGCAGTGGTTCAATGTCCATCATTGTCCCTGTTCAAGCAAAATCTGATGCAATTTCAATAGTCGCGCTCTGTCCACACGTAGTGCTCCTCTACAAGTTAGCGTGGATGTGTCTTCCTGGACATTTTGCTGACTAAACCATACAGATACAGATTAGCTAGAGTTCTATGTATGACTATTATAACTAACTGTTAGAATTTAAGCCAGTAAAATTATTCACAACTGTGTGAAGGAGCGCCCCGGGGTTAGAATATCGGTAAATTACGTGACTAGGACCCAGGCAAACCAAATGAATCAGAGAGGGTTTAAAAGAGGGTCGTGAGGGTACTGAGCACAGCATAGTAATGAAAGTAATAATTATGCTGGCGCAGCAGAACACATCACACCAACCGGCCAAGCAGAGTGAGATCGAGGGCGCATACGAGTTGCGACCATGATTGCACTGCACTGCGCTTACGATACCCATCCGTGCATGCATCTGAGAGGAGCCGACGATTGCTGCCAACAAAACGTGCACGTTACACCTTCACTCGGAAGGGGTTTAATTCACTCCATTCGTAAAACATGAACGAGATTATGTGACACAAGATTAACAAGGCCCTTACCTGTAAATACAAATACACTTTCGGAGACAAAAATACAAACTTCCGAACACGCTCCGATGTTTTCCAAATACAGTGTATGATTGATTGATGCGACGTCGAGTACGGGTACGATCGAGCAGTGAAAAAACGCGCCTGTATTATGTACGTACGGTGTACTAGTGTGTCAGTGCGTAGTATGTACAGCATGCATACAGAGTGAATGTGTGTAATACAAAATAGCGTGTGCGGCCTATGTAAGCATGGGATTCGCTTCAATCCCCACGATCACGTACTAAAATGAACGAAGAGGGAAAATGACAAGGTCACGTGATGTATTTGCTGCAAAGTCGAACTGTCTGCCAAATTGAGAGTAGCTTCACCAACTACAGAGGGCGGCTTACTAGTATTTTTAACAGCACCCGACGCTGGGAAAAACATAAAAACTGGACAGAGAATAAAGGAAAAGGGAAAATCAAACACCATGATAAAAGCTAGAGGTCTTCACTGTGTCTCTTTTGTTTGTGTGCATGGTCATACACATGAATATTTCACTTAAATAGATTGATCATTATATGTGGGAAACTGAAACACGCAAACAGGGGAGCTCAGCGACAGAGCGGAGGTAACCCCCTTACACTGCACACGAGGAAGCTTTTCAACCATCTGTGGTGCACTTTTGTAACTAGGTGGTATCCCACCCGATCCAGGGACTTATGCATTTTTAGAACTGAAGTTCAACGTCACGATCAGATGAAAATGGATTATACATAATAGTTCAAGGACAATGATTATGAACGGTTAATTTGTTATATCTGACTCCTGTCTTTAGGCGTCTGCGTCTTCATTGTAAATACATACTTGATAAAGTCTATGGAGATGGACCAAAGGGGAGGACGTGTAAGGGAGGGGGGGTCTATATATACCCGGCACGAGGGAGCTTTTACATTCGATCTGGTGCACACTTTTAGGGGAAAATTAAGACTTTTTTTCGATCAAAAAGTGAGAAACGTAAATCAATATTCAGGACAATGTGAATGGCATGAATTGTGGGGTTTTTTTTTAGGCATATTGTGCGGGTTTTTTTTTCTCACTGTGTTAGTAGTGGAACGAGAGGCAAGGGTGCGGGAGGAGGTATCAGCTCCCACACAAGGGATCTTACCTTTCTGGAATCGGAAATTCAACGATTTGGTGCACACTTTGAGTGGAATTTAAGAAAATCCTAAGTAAAAAGTAACAGAAATATGTAAATACCGGTAATGAGGGACGATTTGATGCTTCGGGATTGACCCTTGAACTCTTCCTCCTTTGCTCCTTTCCCTGTCCTCCTCTTCATGTCCCTCTTTTATGTCCTCTTTGACCTGTTTATCTTTCAGCGAGTATGGATGTAAGAGAGCTGCTTTGTTTCTGTCTGTGTGTGCGATTGTGTACGTAATAATTATGATTCTTTTGTTTTATGTTCCCTCTCTTTCTCACGCAATTTGTCTTATCGTTTCGTCAAACTTGACTAAACTACTACCATTAACTGCTCACGAGGGGACTGCATTCTACTAGTTAGGTTGTGTGCTCCAATTTCACTTTTTTTTTTGCAGTATCACTCCCCCCCCCCCATTTTTGACATCTATTCCTTATTATACGATTAAGTTACAGTTTGCCTATGCATCTCCTGAAACTTATATGTTTTGTTTTATTGTAAAAAAAATTATCTGCATTAATTTCGCTTGAATATGCAAAAGTCACATTTTACTCTACGTTTTCGTTATGCAAATGTCATACGTATTGTATACTTTTGTCAGAAATGATGAAATGAAATCGAGGTATTTGTAACGTCTTGTTCCGCTTGTGTGTCTTCAATTTCTTCTACACCTTATAAAATTATTTCCCATGACATTGGAGGTGCCCAGCGCTCAGCGGCAATGAATGAAAAAAAAATGCCATAATCATCAATGACAATGCCATGTGGGTCACACTAGGATAACGAGATGCGAAAAAAATCTAATTTACTGATTAAATTACCTGAAAATCTTTTCTCTTAGTCCAAAGAAAAAGGGAGTTTGAAAATCCGGGGGGAGGGGGGAGGGGTTGCCCCGCCCCACCCCATCCCGCTTGCATGCGGTCATGTTTGCATGTAATAATCTTTCTCATTTTAGTTTTATCATGTGCATGATGATATTATTATTTTGCTTTTCCAATCTTTTTCCAATCCTTTCTAAATTTCACCTCAATGTGACAAACGCTCGAGTGGTGGAAAACTGTTGTAGGTTTTATTATGGTACGCTTTGAGTGTTAAATGAGTAACGTGTGGTAAACCTGAAGAAACTGTTCTAAAAATAACCTTAGCTAGTATGTATTGATCAGGATCAGACAGGTGTAGCGTGGCTTGAGAATAAACAACAGCAAAAGTGGGAGAGGGGAATGCACTGTGGCAGATTCCCATTGCGAGTACTTGATGAAGACATCACACCTGTCATCGTATCACACACACTCACGCGCGCGCTTTATACCATGCATAATGATAAATGTATAGGCCCTATTTATAAATTGTAATATGTTGTGTAATATGAATTCATTATCGGATATATATATAACATCTTCATAACATTACATGTATATTTATGATATATATATATATATATATATATATATATATATATATATATATATATATATATGTTATATACAAGGAGGAATGCATTAAATGCCAATTAATCCGAATTTCCGGGGGCCTCCCCTTCGTCGGGGATGAAAGTGCAAATATATACATGTTGAGATTTCACGTATTGGCTCCACGAAGAAATGAAGAAACAAACTGGTAATGCATTTTTGGCCAATAAAGCACGAGTTTATTCGACTCCAATTTTCGGCGTCCTACGCCTTCTTCAGAAGTCTTGACATTGCTGTCAAGACTCCTGAAGCGATGAGGACGCCCTACAACGTCCCTATATCATACGTCCACACGACCCCAAGGCGTAGGACGCCCCTAAAATTTGAGTCAAATGAACTCATGCTTTATTGGTCAAACATGCATTACCAGTTTGTTTCTTCATTTCTTCGTGGAGCCAATACGTGAAATCTCAACATGTATATATTTGCACTTTCATCCCCGACGAAGGGGAGGCCCCCTGAAATTCGGATTAATTGGCATTTAATGCATTCCTCTATTGTATATATATATATATATATATATATATATATATATATATAAGCTTAGTCTGATAAGAAAGAGTAAAATCTTACGAGTATACCGACGCTGTGAAAATTTGATCAAAATTGGGTAATGATCAAGGAAGTTATGAAATTCTGAACATACTCTAATTGCTGCAGAATATGCAAATGAGTGAGCTGATGATGTCATCACCTCACAAATTTCCATTGATCGTGTACAAAAAAAAATACAATGACGAAAATTTACTGCTTCTCTTACTGAAGCGTACAACATGGTGTTATGCCTAGCTGAATAACTTCAGAATAATGATCAGATGATTAGTTAGATATATCAGGATTTGAGACTATAGAACATAAGGGTTTAAATGAAAACTGGAAATTTCTAAATTGTATTATGTACAAACTGTATGGAAAATTGTGAGGGGATGACATCCTCACTTCACAATTTGCACATTTTTTCATATTGACTGTTCAAGAATTGTTTCCTGAAATATTAGCGAAACCTCAAAATATCATAATTCCATTATTTTCCCGATTTCGATCAAATTTTCATTACGGTGCTATAAGAAATTTTTACTCCTTCTTTTCAGACTAACGTTAAACTGCACTGGAAAAAGACACCTTTTGTGAACAAAGCATGCATGAAATCTGAATACATTACAGAATCAGTCAATTCTGAGTCACCAGACTTGCAATTTTTGTACAAGGATGCTACAAGCACATAATGTTCGTCCTCGAATAGAGTGATAAAGAAATCTCTTTATTTTTTTTTTTTTTTTTTGGGGGGGGGGTTACATCAAATTATTTCATGTTTGACGTTCATTGATACATACAAAAGGTGGGCGCTTAGAGATTGTCATGATTATCATCATAAATCATATTTGTTTACATTTTCACATAATTACGTCTCTTGTTTCAGCACTTCATTTAAAGTAAAATTTCCAATTCCGAACACTGTTTTGACATGTAGTATTGTAAGACGTACACTTCTATAGCTGTTGAAGGGGACTTACCTAATATAGAATATACAATTGGATTCGATGCAAAAATAGTTGGGTACAATACATATATTCGTTTAAGGAAAGTCGGACCAAACCTTTCAAATTAAACCAATTTCCAAGTTTTGGTTAATGCCATATGACGCCATCACTGCCATAAGAAGACTACAACAAATAGTGATGTCATAGTAGGGCAATGATACAAAGAAAATATCAAGAGAATTCAACAAAATGTAATTCTTTGAATGTAAAGTATACACTTTCCGTCGACTTCTTACTGACAATTTGATAAGAGTCGTGAATCTTGTTCCCCTGCCTTCTGAAGAAGGTAAGTCAAGTGCTCTTTCATTATGTTAGAAAAATGAAAATGATATATTGAATTTTCTTTATATTGTCCTTTGCATATCAAATGGTGATGTCATTCAATATTGTTGGAGAATCATTTATGCACTTGAAAAAGGAACTCGATAGGTGAATTTATCCTGGATGGTCCAATTTAAAAACAAAAACAAAACACAGACATAGAACTAAACACTCGAGTAAGTTATTCCACTTTGTACAGAAATGAAGCAAACATCAGCACTGCTCACCCTTCTTACCAGATCGAGAATAAGACTTGTTAAACAAGGCACAATACTATTGCCAAATACATTTCAGAGAACATTTTTTTTTTTTCATAGATTTGTCTGTTAAAGTTTATTTCCACTAACACTTTGAAAGAGAACTTGGTTCTGAAAAAGGCGCTGAATCTCCTCGAATCAGAGAAGAGACATATACTCATTAAACGTTTTCTTTTAGACATAAGCCTATATATGGGTATTAAGAATGTTGATTGCTTTCAGTACATTTTGTTTACTTCTTGCCCATATCATTTACTTTATTATACTGCTAGTGGTGACAATGAGTCAATTCAATTAACTGAAATCAACTTTTATTTCAAATATCACGTTTTTGCTTTCGATTCAATTTTAAGAAAAAAACAACAACAACGTATTACAAGATATAAACATACATGATATGAAACTATAGTTTGATAAAAATGATTTCGTTAAAGTCACTGTCAAATCGACATTCATTATCAAAAACATTGATAATAACCTATGCAAATTTTGGAATCAAGTCCTCCAAATAATGAATTGAATGTTGCGGCTTGATAATAAAAACAAACAAGCAAGCAAGCAAACAAACAAACACGGTTTTCCTCTTCGAGTTTGATTGTGTGTGTGTGTTTTTCCTGTTACTAGTTACAACGGTTTAGCAACGTTATGATTTCTATAATGTATGGTCACACAGCAGATGCCCCACGTCATAATGTGCTGGTATCACAGTCATGGTCATGAATTAATAAAAGGAGTGCTGTATCGCTGCATTTCAATAAACATACTTTGGTGTTGTGCAACCACCGGCGGACAAAGATTCTGGGTATGGAAATTTACACAGAGAAACACACACACAAACACACACACACACATTTTTTTTTTTTTGTGTGTGTGTTTTATGATATTCTTTATTTTGATTTCACTCGATATCAGGTCCATGTTAACTTTGTATTTCCTTTTTAACATACAGTACAATATATTTTGGGGTTTGATTTTTGTTGCGTTTTTTGCAAATCATACCATGTATACGAAAAATGACATAAAATTGTGCATGACTCTCATAAAAAGCTATCTTGATCAACTTAATCAAGCCAATCCATATCTGCCTCATTACACACACATACACACACACACACACACACACACACACACATATATGTATGTGTAAATTAAACAAATGCCCCGAGAGCCTCTATAGTTGAATAATGATCCCGAGGTGATAGCAGCGGGCCGCAGTTCTAAAGAAACTAGAGCTCATCCTGTCACGAAGGAATCCATAATTTCATCAGAGGCTCGAAACAGTGCAATATCTATTTGTTTTATATCTTCAAACAAATATTTTAATGAAATGCAAAATGTCTTCATTTACAATAAATGTCATCGCAGTAGTTTGGTTACTTGTTCACTTGCGTGTATAACTGTTGCACAGACGATCAGCGTACCGCGCGCAGTGGACGTGATGTTACACGATGGTCTACAATGACTATCGATGAATATACCATAAATATTAAGTCATATTCATGGTATAGTATACACACTATACCATAAATATGACGTCACAGTTTGACATGTCTTTCTCAATCGTCTTTTATCTTTAACTTAGCAATAAAAATGTATTAATATACACATGTTTGGTCACATGACAATATCATTATGTAGACCAATCAGCGAAAACAATTTCATTATAAATACATTGTAATTATGCACAAAGCCGCTCGATGAAAAGTGAGAAACAAACATTCTCCTCCCCTTTCTCCGGAAGAACTTCTCCTCCTTCTTTTTTTTTTTCTTTTATACCTCGATTTCTGTTTTCTTTCGTTTGTTTTGTTGGGAAGCAGGTTTTCATCTCTTCTCCCGTTCCTTTAATATTGACAAGAGAAGTTAAGAGCAGATTCCAAGATGTCTTATTTTCATAGTGGTATAATTTCTGTGAATCTGTGGAGTTATACCAGTAATGAAGGAAGTATAATAGTTAGATGCTTTAAAGGACCTGTATAGTTTTGGTTGAGACCTAACTTCAGTTTTTTAACATTTTTGAGTGAGATAATGAGAAACCTCTTATGAAATATGAAAGAGCACGTAATTCCAAGAGGAATTCAATGTTTATTTGATGAAAATTGGTAATGAAATGGCTGAGATACCCAAAACAGAGCAATACGAATAAAATGTGGGACCCACATTTCATTACGATCGCTATGTTTTACATTGTTTTTTGGATGTCTCAGCCATTCCAAAACCGATTTTCATCAAATAAACTTTGCATTCCTCTTAGAATGGCATGCTCAGTACTATTTCATAAGTGATTTCTTGGTATCTCGCAAAAAGTTAAAAGCCAAATCCTCGGCTCCACCAATACTGTACCATCCCTTTAATTTTTCTGTGAAAGAGAGCCGGTTGATGACTACTGATCAGCTTCTCTACGACTTCCGGGTCACAAGATGAATTATAAGGAAAGATTTAAGCAACGAGAGGAAGTGTTAGCCCATGTTTTGAATACAACACTACTTGTTCTGAGAAAGCAAGTCATTTTTTTTTTGTTACACATGCTTGGTTTGCTAATATTCATGGCTATATGAACAAGAATTTGATTTTGGCACATATAAAAAAAAAAAACCACAACAAACAACAAGCTAAAAACGGCGCATT
Source organism: Diadema antillarum (assembly GCF_040938485.1). Classification (NCBI taxonomy): domain Eukaryota; kingdom Metazoa; phylum Echinodermata; class Echinoidea; order Diadematoida; family Diadematidae; genus Diadema; species Diadema antillarum. The sequence continues at coordinate 28,203 of NW_027272670.1, forward strand.
ATCATAGGGATAAGCTGTTTGTCTATCTGTTCAATCTTTTCCAGAGGTTCAACATCAGTAAATCAAACCAAATGCATACTTCTTGACAGAGGTTTGGATGGGAGGCAACATTTCCAGCTTCAGACCAAGACAGAAATGGGTAATTGACTCTTGAACATTGTAAAACAATCACTCATGTGTCCGTGCTAGGATTTAATGTTGTGAAACACACGTAACTGCCGTCAGAGGAGGGGCTATCCGTCGAATTGCCGGGGGTGTAATAATAAAGATTCTGATCCCCAAACTGCAGGGCGACGAAAAGACCGATCAGGGTGAAAAGCATCGTGATCCGCATTGAGCACTCGACTGGATCTTGCTCCCTGAGGAACTGGAGCAGGCGATACCAAAATCGCTCGTGGCGGGCGCGCCGCAGCTCCAGCAGACGATATCGAAATCGCACCCAGATAAAGTTGATGCTTGCGCCACCTATGGCGAAGCAAGGCAGGCAGAAGAACATGAGATTCTCCAGAGCCATAAGGCCGTTGATGTACATCTGAATGCCCCAGTTCAGCTTGCACTCGTGGCTGAACAGCATGTAGTTCCAAGTCACCTGAAACAAGGAGGAACGCAATATTGCACAATGATCTCGGTGACCAAATACTGTACTGTACTTTAAAAACAAAGACATGTCAATATAACAAGGCAATATTGACACAACACTGAAGCATGACCTGTGCAACGCAAAATACCATTGTGACTACGGAAATTGAATTTCAGTTTCAGTTTCAGTAACGCAACGTCGCATTATGGACAGAATAGAAGACAATCACATTTTGACTACCGAAACACAATGTTGCACCTACCTGCATTAACAAACTCTTTGGTTAATAACCTACAGCAAGGTACACAATATCGTATTACTTTCATACTAAAAAAAAATGTAATCACAATACGATCTTGCATGACTACCACTTACGAGACGAAAACATCACACTATAATGACCACAGTTACGCAATTCTTAATTTTGACAATAGTAACATAAACAATGATGACCAATCAACATTGCATTTTAAGTGCAATAGCACACCGCACTACTATAAGACAACTGTATAAAACACGTGATACATGCTAGTTATTCAGACGGTTCGTTAATCCGAAAATTAAAAAAAAAAAGGTTCGTTATTCCGAGGGTCAGATGTTCAAAAGCATACATACAAATTCCGTATACCTATAGAAGTTCTTTGATCAGAAAATGAAATAGGATTCGCTGCTCCAAATAATCCGAACATTAATTTGTGGCGTTATTTCGAAGGTTCGTTAGTCCGAAAATGAAATAAAGGCTCGCTATGTCGAAGGCTCGTTAATCTGAAATGAAACAAGGTTCATTATTCCGAAGGCTTGTTAATCCAAAATAAAATAAGGTTCGTCCTTTTGCAGGTTCGTTAGCCCGCAAATGAAATGAGGTTCGTTAATCTGGAAATAAAAGAAAAAAGAGGCTCAAAAGTGCCTATACTTACGCGACTTCGAATTAAGATCTTTGATTCGTTTTCGGATTAATAAACCTTCGGAATAACGAACCTTTTATTCATTTTCGGATTAACGAACCTTAGAAGAGAAACCGTTAATTTTCATTTTTGGATTAACTAACCTTCGGAATAACGAACAGTATCATTTGCGGAATTACAAACCTTCGGAATAATAACAACACATCACGTAATGATCGCAGTTGTACAACTGCACATAATGAGTACATACCCAATACAGAACACCATGCACAAATACATTCTATCAGAAGACATGCGGATAAATGTCTTTTCCTTTCTTTTCATTTTCGGAAATAAAAGAGATGTCTTTGTGTGTCACTGTCACCCATGCATATTTGTGCCTTATGCAAACTGATGGTTTGAAGCACATCTTTATAAGTAATCTAGTGATATGGCGCTAATGAGAATGAATGAATTAATTAAAACTGTCAATTTGATAAGTAAAAATGAAGGTGCAGAAAATAACAAACAGCTCCTAATCATTAATGAAATTGTCTGAGAACGATCATTGCATCGGCTGAGGAACGTTTATAGTTGTAGTGTGTGTGTATGTGTGTGTGTGTGGGGGGGGGGGGGGGGAGTGTTGTATGTGGGTCTAATTCCTCACCCCGAAGAAGAAGAAGTTAGAGCTGATTAACGGTCAGTATAAAAGACATCGGATCCTCACCTGAGTGGCTAGAGACCAGGTGAGCACTCCAAACACCATCACCATCCACCCATTGGTCAGCTGTCGCAGGGTCTTGAAGTCCTGGACCGTCGAGGCAAGCTTTGCTCTGCACATGTCAAGGTGGTCGACGTGTTGGCGAACGAAGCTGACATCGAGTCTCAGCTGGGGCTCGAAGGAGATCCTCAGCAGGTATATGATGTAGGAGAACACGCCGTACAGTGTCAGCACACACAGACAGGTGATGATAGCCAGGTAGCTGTGGAGAGAGAGGCTCGTTGAGTTGAGAACGACTGCGTAGAAGAGGAGGCGGTAGATCGCGGTGAACGTTGGGTAACCGACGCAGGCAACTAGGAAGAGCTTGTTCGGCAGCCCGCGCTCGGTGAGGTCGAGATACTGCAGCCGACGCACAATGTACCGACTGTCAAGGGCGTGGGGCCAATTGGCGAAACGTGTTATGTTCGTAATGTTCTGGATGAGCGTGAAGAGGCAGAGAAACGGGACGCTACCGCCAAAAATGAGATAGGACATGTAACTGATGTATCGTAGCAGGTCCTTCTTCCTTCCCCAGTACATACGGGCATAGAAAAGGGCATCGTACAGGACAAGGGAGAGGTACAAGCAGAGCAGGAGCACAGACAGGACTCCACTGCCACGGTGATTCCATGCGCGGAGACCTAACAGAAAAGAGGAAATTTATTCTCTTGTGAAGCCCATTTATTGATCAGTGCTCTTCCATATGGCCCACTCAAAAACAGAAAATAATATATACCATCGTGGAAAATGAGAAAAAAAAATGTACAAAGAAAGAGAAATTAAGGAAACAGGACATGATATACCCAGGCTCTGCATTCCCGCCATTGACTTATTTTCATATCGTCCGCAAAATTTCCTACATCACACAAGGTCTTTGTCCAACAGAATGTAGAATCCCAGATTACACGCTAGAGTAACTGACCAACAAATTGGAGGTTCTCATGGATGTAAATAAGTACCGATTATTCAATGTTTTACTATGCCATGATAAAAAACGTATCGGGTTTGGCTCGAATAAACGACTAATGTCCACTAGGGGCAAATCTGAAACTTGATTTAACAAACAAGCTTTCCTCACCGATATCCTTGTCGCTGTACGTGCGATACTGGCCTTTACCGTCCCACCACAGTGCGTCGCAAACTCGACATCGACCTTTCCTTCCATCATCATCGTCACCCGCTGTGTCGGCCTCGCTTTTGTCCGTCACAGAGTACCCCTCGTCGTCGTCAACATCACTATTATTAATGTTGCTTCTCGACGTCTTCTTCAGCAGCCCATTTGCAACCCTCATGCCATCGGACGGGTTCTCAGCTTGCAAAATGGTGTCGATATCGGTGTCGATGCCGATCTCCGGGGGTCGCAAATAGGACTGACCATGACGTCGTAAAGCCGCGAGTAACTGCGATAAACATGACATAGAAAAATAGCGTCAAGAGCTGTTTGCGAAGAAAGTGCTCTGGTTTTGACTAACGCATATCACTTTCATCAAGGAAAGGAATAAATCGACATTTTTTCTTTCATCATCCCGCTTAAAAATACAGATCCTGTGAAAATGATGTTTTTCCGTCACTTTCATGATATGAGTTGTCATCCAGTGCGTAATGGGAATTGGCACAGCTGCACATGCTTCATGACTATAAATGTTGAAAAGATTGGAAATATTCACATTTTCGTAAGAATTTGAGCTTCCAGCGTTCACTGCATTTCTTTAAAAGGTATAGATAATTACACCAAAATATATGTGTGAACTGAGTGAATGCAGCAATATCAGTAGAACACCTCAGTAAAGTTTGAGGGAAATTGGACAATCCATTCAATTCCCTTCGAATTTTAAAGTTTTGGTGCGGTGCTGCCATCGCTGGATGGGAAGACAGTAACAATTTGTGACATCACTGAAGGACAACAATATAAAGAAGACTTAAACATAATTTGACAAAATTTCATTTTTCTTCAAAAGTATATTATAGGCATGTCTTTGACTTGCTCTTGGCATATTATGATAGAGGTAATATTCCCCCTGCTTTCCGAAAGAGGCATGTCAAGTACTCTTTCATTATGCTAGAAGAATAAAAATCATTTTGTTGAGTTCTCTTTATATTTTCTTTACATCGTTATCCTACAGTAAAGTCATGAACTGCTGTAGTCTTCTCGTCCATCAGCAGCGATGGCGGCACCTAAACTATAGAAAAGATAAGTCATTAATTTTGAACGGTTTGCCCGATTTTCCTCAAACTATATTGATGTGTTCTACTAATTCATTGCTGCATTTACTCAATCCACATAATTTGGTATACATCCCCTTTTAATTTAATGTAACTTGCCGTATTCGATAGCTCTGGTGTAGAATAATGCATCGCATGGATTATCTTCGGGGAGCGATTAAACAGAACATTGCACCCTGACACAAAGAATATAAGTAATTAGTTGATATCATGTAACTGATTTAAATGATCTGTATTTCTTTTTCAATCGAATTGAACTCGAACGAATTTCCCCTTGTGATCACCGTTCGACGCAGGTTGTCATAAAACTTTGATGTTTATTTTGTTCTTTTGACTTATGTGTATGGTTGTTCAAATTTATCATTTTGCATGGTATCATCTCGTAACTGAGCGTATGAACGTAAAATATTTGCAAACACTTTTTACTGGGAAGACAATACTTGCGACAGTTCTATAGATACTATAAACTGGTAAAAACAGAAGCATGGATGACGACAAATGCTTAGCGCCTTAACAAAAATTGTAACATTAATGCCTTAGCGCACGTTTTACATCCAAGTGGTAAAACGTAAGGGCTGAATTGTTGACACAATTTAGTCTGTGCAAATCTTCTCATGTTTAGACTGTCCCTGTGGGAGATGGTTACCTGTGTACCAGAGCCATGTCGAGCCATTAGATCAGCTTCCTTCAACTTCTTTTGGTAGCAGTCCTGACAACATCGCTTCTCCACCACAGACCGACTCCAGAAGAGACCCAGGTACTTCAAGCTCAGCCACAGAAACCACGGCCACTTCCCGCCACTTTTTGTCTCGCGTCGACGTCTGCCACTACCGCGCATACCGCCATCCGATGGTTCATCGTCTCCTGGTGCGGTTACCTGTGTGATATCATCCCTCGCGGTAGGACCACCGCCATTAACTTGGTTGCTCAGCGCAGAGGTTCTCCCGTTTGATGTACCTTCTCTGTTGTGTCCCAAGCTCGGGTCGTCGCGTCGAACGTCATCGCCGTCGTAACGGTTGTCGAACGATGTCGTACAGATACCGATTTGTCTTCGTCCACTGCTCTCACCCGTTTGGTAAGACCGCATAGAGCTGTTGGCCCGTATGAGGGGATCTCGCTCGGGTACGCCCATATCTTTGTAAAAAATTTATATGTAAAGACTTCACATTGTTGTTAGTGGACTAATAACTTTAAATATTCTCATTCAATTATAAGCTGACTTAATTAAAAATCATTCGATCAGAAATGGTTAATCCCGCCCTTCAAAATCTGGCAAAGCATGAGACATATCTATTGGTGTTTTTTTAGTTATACAAAAACTTCATAAAATGTTTCATTGGTCATAATCACTATGCAAATTACATGAAGTGATGAACACCAACTGAGAAAGTCTGGCATTGACATTCCATTGATTTATCACTTTATAAATAGGCGAATAGGTGGAATATGTATCTCTGTAAATGTTTACAAGTCTATTACTATTATTTATAGTGCGCTTTTCCCACAAGGCCCAAAGCGCTTACAATCAATTCAAAACATATACAACAGTATGTAAAATAATGGATAAATGTTACAGCTACGAACTAGTTGCTACTGAAAAGATGTGTTTTCAAGGCTTTTTTGAACACACTGACTGATGGAGAATGTCTAACGGTAAGTGGTAAATTGTTCCAGTGCTTTGGAGCAGACACAGTAAATGTCCTATCACCGGCTAAGGTGCGAGTAACAGAGTATGTGAGACGAAGCGGATCACTAGATGACCTCAAATTTCTAGTAGGTGTATATAAAGTCAAACAGGCGTCTAAATATTTCGGAGCTTGATCGTTAAGGATTTTATAAACAAACAAAACTAATTTGAAAATTATCCGTTGCTTCAAAGGAAGCCAGTGCAACAACTTTAGAAGTGGCTGAGATGGGTAGTCCCTAGAAACCTGAAACACTAATCGGGCTGCCCAATTTTGAAGTCGCTGCACACGATCCAGTTGAGTTGAAGGAATGGAAGAGAGAAGCCCGTTACAATAATCTATACGGGATAGAACTAAAGAGCGCATTGCGTTATGACATGCAGATTGATCAATAAATCTCCTAATTCTAGCAATATTTCTTAAATAAAACGTAACAGTACTACAAATTTGAGAAATACGTTGAGACATTGACATTCGACGATCAAAAATTACACCAAGATTTCTTATTGTTTCTGAGGGGCTAATTAGTGTGCAACCAACATTGAGCTGAATGTTCGAAAGACCGCGCAGATTGTGGGCTGAAGCTGCAACAAAAAACTCAGTCTTCGAATCATTCAGTTTCAACTTATTTGCTACCATCCATTTCTTGATATCTAGAATACACATTTGAAGTTTAGTGATGGCATTAAAAGAAGCTCCTGGAGTCTTCGGGTCATAAGAAATATATAACTGTATATCATCAGCATAAAGATGGTAATTAACATCATAATGTTGGGCTATCTCGCCAACTGGAAGAGTATAAATTGAGTATCCTATGGGTCCTACTACTGATCCCTGGGGAAGTCCAAACTCTAACACTGTGGGGTTTGACAAATTACCGGCAATGTCAACTTGAGAAGACCATCCCAAAAGGTATGACTGAAACCAGGACAAAACTGTTGACCTAACACCTGTTCGTTTATATAAACGGGAAAGAAAAATTTGATGATCAATCGTGTCAAATGCGGCTGACAGATCTAATAGAACAGCAAAAACAACCTTGTTTGAATCAATGGCAAACATGATATCATTTTTCACTTTTACTAAAGCTGACTCAGTACTGTGCCGAGACCTGTAAGCAGATTGAAAAGAATCAAAAAGATTGTTAGACTCAATGTGATGAACTAACTACTTACAAACTGCTTTCTCGATAAGTTTACCTAGAAATGTTAAATTTGACACTGGTCTATAATTCTTAAGATCGTTTTGGTCCAGGCTGGGTTTCTTCAAAAGTGGTTTTACTATTGCCGAGTGTGCTCCTTTGGGAAAAACACCTGTGGAAAGAGATTGATTGACTATGTTTGTAAGCAATGGCAATACATGATTGAGGTTCTCTTTCAGGAGCCATGTTGGAATGGGATCAAGTTGACAAGATTTAGTAGCAGATGACATAATGATTCTGGATAAATCTGATTGTGTAAGTAACTGAAAATTCTCAAAAAGAGGAATATTTACGTTTACAGTATCACAAAACTGGTTTGCAGTGATTCTGTTGCACGCATCTACTTCATCTCTAATTTTTCTTATCTTTCCGACAAAAAAACAAAGAAAATTGATTCGCTAATATGGATGCAGAATCATACAAGGGGAGATAACTTGCTTTCTTATTCAAAAGTGAGTGGATAATGCGATATACCTCCTTGACAGTGCATGAACTCAACTTGTTTTTCAAAAATTTCTCTTTAGAGACATTAATAACCCGACATACATTTTTGTTTGCTGCAATGAACAGTTTACGATCTGAATCAAGTCTTTTTTTTCCGCCATTTTCGTTCTGCTTTACGACGAAGTTGGCGAGCTACAAGTGTGGACTCATTAAACCAAGGCATACGTGATTTCAAAGGGCGAGATTTTGTCTCAGATGGAGCATAGGTATCGAGTACCTTAGTAACTCCAGAAACATACCAATCAAACAAGGACTCGTTATCTAATCCTGCGAGTTGAGACGACACTAATTCCTGCAAAGCATTATCAAATTGAACTTTATCAATTTTGCGATAATTGCGCAATGAAGAAGCGATAGTAATAGAAATTAACTCTGATTTCTGTTTAGCCAGTGAGAAACGAATCATATGATGATCAGAGATACATGTTTCAAATGTATTACAATCTGATATTACTAAATCGTCTCGGGTAAAAACTAAATCTAAGGTGTGACCCAGATTATGAGTTGGACCTTGGACGTGTTGGATAAGCCCAGCAGATGCTGTACTATTATTCATATGAAGCACATCGCTTTTAGACATGTCTTCCCAATGGATATTGACGTCTCCTAATAACACCAATTTTCCCGGATACAAGGATATCTCACTTACAAATTCATCGAATTCGTTCAGAAACTTAGAAGATGTGAGTCTATTTACTGAAGAGGGTGGTGGTCTATACACAATGAAAAAATTGACCGAACATGACAAATTAGTAATGTGTGCATACTCAAAAGTGGAAAAAGACGGAACAGAATTTTTCATCATCAACTTAAGAGTAGACTTGTACAATACACCAATTCCACCCCCACGTGTACTTGTATTTCGTGGTGAATTTATAAAAGAATACCCTCTAGGAGTCAACTCCCCAATTATCACATCGTCCTGGGGGTTAAGCCACGTTTCTCTGATAAACATGATATCGAAGTCATGTTCGTGAACATATTCAGCAATGCATATTGTTTTGTTTCTGACAGAATGAGCATTCCATAAACAGATATTACAATTGGACTCTACAAAAGAATTACTTAAATTTGGCACAACTTTAAGATTGTCGACGTTCATCCCTCTCAGTTTCTTGTAGGTCAGTTTCCTACATGATGAGGTGATCACTGGTATATGTGACAATGAAGGGGCACTTAGTATTGTGCTCACTCGTGTCCGTGTCTTAACATTCTTCCGACGTCCCCATCTCTTCCCTCGAAGATGTGTCTGAATACCTAGCTCTTTGATTCTTCTCCATACATTCTCATTGAGCATGCCCCTGTTCTTGCCTGTTCTATGAAGAAAATTGGGCAAATCATTAGTCACTGTCTCCAGACTCAAATGTCTCCATGCAGGGTTGCACAGCAGTAGAATCTCCCTGTTGTATACAATGCGTTCCCCAGTACCAAGTCTATTGTAGGATGTAGAATGTATTGGAGTGCGACAGCTCAAGTGAGAATACTCAGCTGTTGGTCCTGGGTTAGGGGCGACATCTCCAGCTTTCAGTAAATTGAGCTGAAATGTTGCAGAGGAATTCTTGTAGTATGGCAGCCGGTATTTGAAGTATTTACTATGAAGAAAGGGCTCTCTATTTCCTGAATACCCTTGTACACGTACATGATAATCTGTGGTTGAGACTTGACGAACAGATACAATGTGAATGATGAGCCAAAGTCTCAATAGATCCATTATACTACCAGAGTAACAATGACTTAGAATATGGCGGGCACTCTGTTAGAGTTGAGCGAACATAAATAAGGCGCAGATGAAAGTGAAGTGCATAGTCACTGTGTACACAAAATGGTTTACAAATTCAGTGTAGCTCAAATCAGAACTTGTAAAAAAAATAATGCATAAAATATCTCACCAAATACAGCAAAACACAGTTCCAGATTTGGCCACCTGTATCCATGTACGTTACAAAATAGGATGATACACTCGAAAATCCAATATTTCACAGAAATACAGTGAAAATAACAAAAAATGTCAGAACACAAAATAAGAGCATGTCAACCACGCAGGGCGACTTACAAAACATATAGTCTAACACTTCTCTGCTAGCTGTCTTCAAAGAACGAACACAAAATGTGGAATCATTATATACTGCACGTCATAATTGACTGCATGTCATGATTGATTGTAAGAGTTGTGATGAATAAGGAATGATGACCTGTCAGGAAAATGAGTTGTAGCCATCAGTACTAAACTGTTGATTGAAGGATGTTCGTGTGAAATATCATTTTTTTTATTTAAATCATTTTATTTATCATCAAACCAAAGTAAGATTTGTTGGGAGATTTCATCTAATTAATGATCATATGTTTATATACATGGCTGCTACATAAATCGCCCGTCGGGCAGATTTTACCAAGTATTTTAATTCTGTCTGTTTGATGATTTATTTCTAAATCAGTTGAAATAGGGGATGGAGTTCGCTTTGATTTCATTAGTGTTTTACTGCGTAATATAGTTATCAAAACAAAATACATAGAAATGTTTTTTTTTAATATTTTTCAAGGCAATACACATGTGCCAAAACCCCACCATAGCTAAACAAATACAAATGGAATTTCTCACTTATCTTATTAGTCTAACATAGTGTAGTTCAGATATACATGTTTAGAGTATAGGGGAAAGGGTGAGAAAAAGAAGAACATGTATGCAAAAATATTACCGTCATGATACTCTGTTACAGTAGTTGACCCGGACGCAGTGACCTTTAGAGGCTACAAGGAAATCTACCCCAAACATGTTCTTTGGAAGCAGTGAATGCAGAAGTGGTAGAAGATCGCATCACGAAAATAAGAAAATCAATTCAAAAGTTATGAATCTGTATAATTTTTCAGACTGGTTAAGAAGGTTAAAACAATTCGGAATGTCACAGTAGTGGAAATACATACTACCGAAAAATATAGACAGCTTTCCATAAGATTTCAGTTTTTACGAAAAGTTCATATTCCCTCGACTTGTTATGGACACAATAGGCCTACTTTGTTACGGGCAATATCATTCCCCCATCTTCTGTAGGGGGTCAGTCAAGTGATCTCTCATTATGCTATATATATTTCTTAGCGATTGGAGGCATCGTTTTTGTTTTAATTCATAACCATTGAAAGTCCTCTCAGATTTACCTCAAACTTTATTGATACTTTCTACTAATATTGGTGCAATCACTGCATCCAAATATATATTTTGGGTGAATTCCCCTGTAATAAAGTCAGGTCTTGGATGATAGAGATGATAGAAAAGGAGAGAAAAAACAAAAATAAAGAAAGAAAGAGGGAGAGAAGAAAAAAAATGAACGAATAATGAAAAAAACGAAAGCCCGGGACGAAAGTAAACAAGGAAGAGGAAAGTAATATCGCCTTTTATCGTCAGATAATATTATCATTGCCTAATAGGTTTTCGAAACAACGTACACAAACCTTTGTATCACATCATCACATGAACCAACAATAATGGTGCACTCCGGTAAGGCACTAATCATAATATCCGACCATTGTTTTTAATTCCCATAATATATGAAAATTAAAAGCGATATATATATATATATATATATATATATATATATATATATCTACCCATCTATATATATACATATACAATATAATATATATCTATCTATCTATATATAATATGTATAATATATCTATCTACACTCAGCAAAAAAAAGTAAACACTTTTTCGAAGTCATATTTTTCATAGATTTCTATGAAAATCTATGTAATATATCTTCCATTTGCAAATGCCCTTCACGATAACATTGAGAAGAAAAGACCATTTTAACACAATGAGAGACAGGAAAAATAAGTTTTTGTTCTCTTCATCTCTCTATAACCTCTGAGAAAAGCAAAGTGAGAAACTAAAGGGGAAAAATGAGAATTTTCTGTGAAGTCAAACTTCAAATGACATAGGGAATAATGAGCATAAAGGTGATTAAATGAGCAGAATTTCTTTATCTATTTCTTTTAATCTAGTGATTTAAGAGTCCATGTGACCATTTCAAGAACCAAACATTGTTTACAATTTCTTAATTTGAAAAAAATTCAAATTTCTACCATTTTTGTTAATTTTTTGAAAACTTTTTCTCTTATTCATTTGAATTTAGATTTGACATATAAGATGCTTAATTTTCCTCCATTACTTTCATTCCTTCATTGATCTTTTGGGCTCTAGAGATATCACAGAGATCAAAGGTTTATTTTTGCAACTTAATTAATGTTTCTTTTGGTGTGAAATTTGTTGTTTGTTCTTATTGTTCCATGGAAGAGCACATATGCATGAATGACAACTTGTTCAGTTTTGCAATTTTTGCTTTTCTGCCTTAGAAGAGAAAAACAATGGTGTTTACTCATACGTAAAGTTTCCCTTTTTGTTGACCTACCAGGTTGATAGTCAATTGAATTACCTTCAATATGATATATAATACATTAGCTTTCAGCCAAATATTCTATGAAAAATCTAAACTTGAAAAAGCGTTAACTTTCTTTTTTTGCTGTGTATATATGTATAATATATGATAAAATGATCATGTATATATATATATATATATATATATATATATGAAACAGACGCCTTGACTTGGAGATTCCAAGAAATGAATGATTGAGACATGGGCCACAGGGTGTAAGAAAGAGTATGGAATTGAAATAATGACATAAAAAATTATAAAAACATTTATGTTTCAACCCCCGTCCTTCAAAAGTCACCATTGCAAAAAAAAAAAGAAAAAAAAAGTGCAGCATTACAGTTACACAATGGTATTACAAAGAGAAAGATACACGGTTAACAAGATTAAGTTTCCGTACCGGAGCATAACTGTTACGAATATGTCTTCACATGTATTTTGAGACATACTGCAAAAAAAAAAAATGGCTTTTTCAGTCCTCCACGGAGACAGGCGAGAATATCATACTTTGCGATCATGTCCATCTTTTTTCTCCTGTCTGGAAAGCAGAAAGTACTATAATGATTATGCTGTGACTTACATTCTATCTGTGGTGGAGACCAAAAACATTTTTAAGAAGTGACGTACGTCATAAATATATATCTCTCTGATATGGATGTTGGGTATGATGCGGTCACATACAACTATGTGTGCTATCTCCATGATCCTGACTAATATTAATCATGAGGGTAAAACACATTGTATATAAGTGAGTCTATCAACTTACCCGCTGAATATAATGTAGTCCTTTGGTCCGTATAGCAAGACCCACTAAGCGGTGAAGCACAAGGCTCAGCTCGTCCGGTGGTTGGTGGTGTCTTGTAACCAGCAAACACGCCGAAGTTGGAGCAGTGGACGAAAAAAGCGTCTTTTCGTCTGCACCAATACAAAGAATATACACGTTTAGGTGTATGTAGGCTATCAAATCTGTTCGCCGATTTTTTGCCACCTGCCTTAGTCAGGCGTGCCGAATTGCAAAGTTTCCTCGTGCACAAATGCAGGCGCTTTGACAACATCGAAACTATAATTATTATCGAAATTGTATCCCATAGCGAAACTGCGCATGCACAGTTCGCGCTAGCAATAAGATGGGTGACTCCAAAGCTAGTCGGAGATTCTCTAGTCTTCCGCTGACACTTAAAAAAAGAAGCTAACTTGGCTGATTTTTTAAAAGCTTTTTGGATATCGCTCATGGTCTTCGAGGAGTATGTCAGGAACAATGCCGCTTCCCTTATGAACATGAATTCCATTAACTCAATTTTTGTGCGGTGCCACCAAGGAATATGCAGTAAATGTGTATACACACATATCGTTTAAGTATACCTATCCTACACACATACACACACACACACACACACACACACACACACACACACACACACACACATTCAAAATCATCTGAAACCTCCTCATTCAAGAATGTTATCATAACTGCCAACATATCGGTCAAGAAATCGTTCTTGCCGCTCGAGTAATGATGCCTTGCCAAAGATATAGGATGTCTTATCTATAACCCTGACCCTATATACCCGAACCATGAGAACGAGGATTTTCTTGTTTCGTGAATTCCATTTCTTAATTTAGTAACAACGCTTCTGACACTCAGCACAATATTCTGTCAGGACGCTACATGTACTTGTGATTATTACGTTCTTCCTCACTTCCTGTTACACGTATTATCTCTCCTGTCTCTTCCCTATTCCTTGTTTGAGCTGGCGGAATATATATATATATATATATATATATATATATATATATATATATATATATTCATATCGCTATTTTTATAGCAAATATTTTTATTTTCCTCTTTGTGTTTTGCTAAAGACGTAAAAAAGATGAGTACTTCATTTTATAACATCCAACGGTAGAAAATACCGATTCCTTTTGCAAGTCAAAGGCAAAAACATTAAAAAACAACTCGAAATACAACTTTTACGAAAGAACGTCAATGTAGTAATGAGGTCGTCTTCTTGTAATTTGTCTTGCGTGCAAAACCAACGAGTAGGCCTATTCCTATATCTATGGTATGATTGATTGACTCATTACTTTATTGTCCGCAATGGACATTGTTCGCACATTGGATATTACAACAAAGTAGACATCAAATACAATAGTATGGCAAAGACGTGTCACAGGGTGCAATATCAAAACTGAAACACATTGACATACAATATCACATACACCTTAACAATGTGTTACATTATCCCGACATTTACAAATAAAACAGATACTATCAACTCATATCATATCATGTCTGTACAATTATTGCACTTATTAATATATACATTAATATCCCTTCCTGCATCACCAGTATTTCATCCACATGATATAATATCAAAACACTCGCCTGTTGCAGCGATAAATTCTCTATGATACTATAAAATACAAAAATGAAAGGGGGGGGGGTTATAATAAATCGCATACGGGCCACGAAACATTTCTTATCATAGGCATAAATCAACAATGAAATACAAACGATGATCACCAAATCAACCGATTTCTATACTACCAAATGCATGACATTATGTCGTATAAAGAGAGATGACCAATCGGATCATTTTCTTTTTAATCGAGGTATGGCTATTAGATGCTATCTTTAATGACTGCCGTACCTTTATAGACACTCGTCTAACTTCGTTCAAAAATTCCCTGATCTATTTGGATCTTGCAGATGTCCTTGTACATCACTTTCCCCTTCGAAAAAAGAAGAAGAAAAATGCTTTATGATTATAATCATACAAATGAATGTCTACCAACACCTCACTCTGCTGGTCTTTGCTAACACAACAGAAACCGCACAGACACATAGGCAAGCACGCTCTCACCTTGCACTGTCTTGCTCCATAAAACGTCACACGCCATATTTGAAAAGTTCACATGGACGAACAAAGGCTGTATTACATTTTGATTGACGATGAAAAAAAGAAGAAGAATCAGTTTCGTTTATTTCTGTAATCGTAACAGTTTCACAACACCAACGATGAAAATTGAGAATAAAGCTCGAAGAAGCAACAATACGATATTGTAATCATAGTTTCAAGTATGAAGGATATTAGTATTGAAATACTCCGATACTATCAGCTTCTTCCCAATACAAAACTACGCATCTCAGGTTGATGTGGCAACCTTCATTTACAGGTACATCCAATCTACGCACTCCAAGTTGCTGAGAGGCTGTAACAATGCATTTTATTTGGTAAAAATTCTATATGTTTAAATAAAATAAAAGTTTTGTTTATTTCTCTAAACAACAACTAAATGGTTTAAGAACACCGAAGGTGAAACTAAGGAAACAATCAAACGAAATCAGAGCACTATGAAATTACAGTTTTAAGTAGATATATACAGTTTTTATACCTTCCGATACTTGAAGCCTTTTTCAAATGTAAAAAATTACCATCATTCGTATTATGTTGATATCGAATTTTCATTTACAGGTACATTCATTCTTAACTCCATTTTGATGAAAGACAGTTACAACGCATTTTATGGTAAAAATTATACATTACATCCGGAAAACGTATGAAATTCAATTAAGATACACTTTATTGTCTAGAAAGAGACTTTTCGATATCTCCAGATCCTAAACACTCGCTGCTCGCATGCTACCTCGCAACAGCAACAAACATTATTGTGGTATCAAACAACTGTGGTATCAAACCACAAGCAACAAGCAACAAACCTCAAGTCTGGTAAACGACATCACTCGGTTATAGAATACAAATGAAAGTTTATGAGTGCAATGGACAGAATATTTCATGAGGTGAAAGATGAAATGATCCATTCACGAGGCGCAGCCGAGTTGAATGGATCAAACATTTCATTTTTCACCGAATGAAATATTCTGTCCATTGCACGACTGAAAAACATTTATTATTTGTTTTATATAACGCCTGAAAGAGATCCTTGTCCTTTTATGTTTTATTAATTTAAAAATAATAGAGAATCTGAGATCGCGAGAGTGCTCACAGAGCGCTTAGTACGCGATAGGTAGCGCGCTGTCGCATACATACACTGCAAAACGCAAGCGTATACGCGTAGCGCATTCCGGACTCTCAGTGAGCGTGCAATGGAGCAAATCGTATGGATCCAATGAAACCACAATTGCACGGATGATGACGTCATAGTGAAATGGGCCGAATAATCAATGTCAAACAACCAATCAAATGACAAGGATCTCTTCAGGCGTTACCATATTGATGCATGGTATAACACGGAGGTAATGCCATAATTATTTATCACCTATCAAAAGAAATCACATGTAAATCCATAACCAACAAACAAGTATAATTATTTTGAGAGAATACGGATTCTGCATGTATCATAGGCCTACGTGTGTTTGATTATGTCTATACGGATGTCATGGTTTGTTGTGCTTCCTTTTCTGTACAAAATAAAAGACTATAACAACAGATCAACACAGTCCTAAATCTAAAAGCAATATCTATCAATAATGAAATAAAAAGTCGCATTAACATTGCTTGACAAGTGGCGGTGAAACGTTTGATGAAAGTCTTTCAGTGTAAGTCACTCCCCAGCAGTAAATGCATGTTATAGTGAGTACCAGTTTGGGAGATAGTCTGTTAAATCAAACAAATGCATACATGGGTTGGGGCATAACCTTTATAAAGAAACCCAGAGTCGTTTCCGTATCATTGTCTTGTATCTTCATGCTGTCTGGTATATTTCGATACATACTCTCTTTAGGATTAAACTCGTGAGCAAACGAGATCATGTAGTTAATGAAGGCATTTAAAATTCTACATCCGGAATTGGTCACCACCATGCATGCATGATGACTTGTTGCATGCCCTTACTTGTCTACACACAGATTTCTATCAAATGTCTGTAAACTGCAAATGATATGTCCATGCTTCTCTCTGCTGTTGTGCAGTTGTTATAGATCTGTGGAATACAACAACGTAATTCTCATTTCACGTCGACCCCGGAAGGGACAGTATACCGAGTTACAGGCATGTGATATGTCCAGCACTTCCTGTTGAATTAAACAAACGAGAAATAAAGTGCATGTGAGCATTACACGTCAGCGCTTTAAAGTATCAATAAATTAAACCGCAAGATGTTAAGAAGGCCATGTTTAAGGAACTTTCGTGCAATTATGCCTGGTGATGATATCAGTTAAAGTTGACCAGCCTGACTTGCGTGGATGATTCTATAGGGAAGGAAATGTTGCAAAATCTAAAATAGGTAAAAGAAGTATACACACACACACACACACACACCACGCACACACACACACACATATATATATATATATATATACTATATATATATATATATATAATATATCTGAGAGAGAGAGAGAGAGAGAGAGGGAGAGAGGGAGAGATGTGGTGGTAGTAAAATATATGTAGTATACATTTGTTTGGTGTTGTCGTTATTGTTGTTTTTTTCAAGAATATTAACTTTATTTTGGTTGTTGGTTGAAACAACCTTGTCGAGACCGAATCAGGACTTTATATCTGGTTTACTATTTAATGCAAACGCTGCGCGCTGATGATTTAACGCATGCAGAGGCAGATTTAAAAAAAAAATCATTATAACATGTTAGATATATTCTCCACGCAGATGACAGAATGGAGAACGTAAACCTTCGTAGACGGGTATCGATGCTATAGTTCTTTTAGCACTTAGTAAGGAATACGAATTAGAGCTCAGTCATCAACAGCAAGCCCTCCTACAGTCAAGACCTTATAGTGTCCGCCAAAGGCCAATGTTCATGTTACCCTTACCGTAAGAGTTTCATACATCCAGTCAGTTTTGCAGTGTGACTGAGCTGTAAATCAGGTGGCACAAGAATAGTAAGCTTGTCATTCTGGGCCATGAGGAAGAAAGACATATTTCCATTCGATACCCATTTTGATGATTGAACGTAAAGATCTGATGTCGACATCAAAATATTTATTACTCATGTGATGACTATACATTGACGTTAGAACAGTGGCAAGATTCTTTAATCGCACTTTAACAACTCGAATTAGTTCCTAAACCTGTCATTCTCAGACTGAGACCGTCAAAAAAAAAATATTTGCACAATTGAGCAAATAATCAATACTTAAAAACTATCATATTGTATTTCCAACCTTTACACAAGAGGAAAAAAAGAGAAAAAAGAGTGTAACAGATGTCGAAATGAGATCATGGATTAGATACCCCATTCAGAGCTCATGAATTAATGGTACAATACGAGTGCAATATACTTAAGAACAGAATAATATTCCTTACTTCTTTTAGAACTAGTCCTGCAGAATTATCTGTTTTGAAAGGAAATTTCTGAAATTCGTGAACACAACAGTCCGTCGCACACTAGAATATGACTCACGACTATACGACTGACAGCTGACTTTGGATCCGAAATAAATCACAATAGCCTCACAGTAAACGCGCTTGTTTATTTCAGATCCAAAGTCTGTCAGTAGCATAGTCGTGGAGACGTATATTGTGTGCGGCGGGATGTTTTAGTCACATCAAGGAGATAGGACCCTAGGCGAACCAGGGAGGTGGGTCCCACCTCCCTGGGCGACTTCCTCCTTGGTCACACCTCTCCACAACACAACTTACCCCAAATCGTTTCACGCTGTCTCCAGAATTACTCGTGTCCATTTTCCTATGTGACGGTTCTTACTTCTTACTTTATTCTTGAGAGGACATCACTTGTATAAAGTCACATGTGGTATGGAGTAGTACCAGAGATATTCCACGGCACACAGTAGGGCCGACATCCTACCGAAGCTGATAGAGACCTTCGTCTGGTCGAAGATGCAGGAACCATGACTGAACGGAACACCACAGCAAGTGCAGTGGTACAACAGTCCATCGAAGCAGTATTTCGGGACTACCACTGAATACATTGCATGGGCAAAGATGTCGCATCCATAAACTGAACAACCGCTAAAAGTCCTGCTGACACTCTGAAGTGTAGGCCCTATTTTGGCTGCCAACACAAAACAGAAACATTTCAGATAGATTCGAGATATTCCACGATTCAACTGGTAACTCTAAATATAAATATCCTTTTATAGAAAGAAAAGAGAGAAACTGGTTAGATCTATTGAAAAAAAAACCCACATAAAACAAAATGATAATATGGTTACATAAAGGGGAAGGGGAGGGAGGGGTTCACTCTCAGACAAAATGTGCCACCAACATGCGTCCAAACACCTCAGAAATGGACTATGGCATATTGCGGCATATCAAATTTGCACCCCCTTCAAATGTGCTACATATTCCAACATGCGTCCAAACACCACATAAATGGACCCTTTGGCATAATATTGAAGCACAACACATTTGAACCCCTAAATGGCGTCACGTTAATACACGCGCTTCTTCACATTAGGCCCAGTAGAAAATAACAATAAGGTACTTTAACACTTTCCAAAAATACAATAAGGAATTCAGTTTTTGTAAACAGATGTAAGATTCAATTGAAACACAACACTACATGTAGGATCCAAGTTGTAAATTTCATAAACCTACTTTGTGAAATTGGACCCGTATATGGCGATGGAAAGCAAATATACCCCATTCTAAAGTAAAAAGACGATTACGGTGTGTATATAAAAAGTAATCCTTTGTAGACGCTTCCTTTAGATGCGTATATAGCAAGTCAGATGTAGAGCAACTCTCTGTGGTTACACAGCGCTTTAATGACTGAAGTGACGGGGAGATCATATCAATAATATTAGATTTTCAGCTACTTTTGAATCAATTCGTCTATCCATGATATATTCCTTGTTGTTTGCTGTTGTGATGTGCGCTTTGAATGATGGGATATAAAAATCTCGAGATTCGGTCTAACGTTCACACGGTCACCGCGGGGCGAATTATCGGGATAATGTAGAAAGAATAAGCGCAAGATTTCTTGGAATTTGCATCGCGATGCTGATCGCGATCGCGTTATTTCGCTTACGTGTGAATCCGACTAATCATATATAGTCCATGGGCCAAGACCCGAAAAATGGGTTGTTGGTACCATCTGAGGTGGCACAACCTTTTTGGTGTCATTTTGTTTGTCGGGCATAGATATGCTTATCAAGCTATGATAGCATTTCCAAATGAGTAGCTTAGTCATAATAAATGAATTTTTAACCAATTTGGTCTCGTATTTATATCCCTATACTTCTGAATCGAAACTAAACCGCTATACAAAGAAGAGCACTGCCTTCTGTATGTCCACAGGTGTTCTGTTGTAAACGCGGTGCGCTTAGTCTTTATTCAAGGCAGCGAAGGGAATATCCAAAGGGTTATGATGTCCACAGCTGTCACGCGGTGCGCTTAGTTCTTTATCTAGACCAATGTACCGTTATCATATCTAAAGTTCCTCATAAAAGGGATTATCCATACTGTTTTTATACAACCCTATCAACAAATACATCAGTTTTAAACAAAAATCACTCTGTTCATTTACAATATCATTCATTATAATGTATTGTAGTGTACAGGTACATCGTTTTTGCATTATCTTTTATTGTTGGAGGGAAATAAAGTGACATTGGCGTGGTATCAGCGTTTTCACCGTAGCGTTTTCACCGGAAAATTATAAATGATTGAAAAATACGGTAAAATTCACTAGGAATTGCTTTTGTTGTTGTTGTTGTTTTTAGATAAAAGGATATACACTGTATCATACGCTTTGGATATTCCCTTCGCCGTCTTAGAATAAAGACTAAGCGCTGTGGACATCATAACCTTTGGATATTCCCTTCGCTGCCTTGAATAAAGACTAAGCGCACCGCGTTTACAACAGAACACCTGTGAACATACCATAGAGCTGCATTTTACAGCTCTATGGAACATACAGAAGACAGTGCTCTTCTTTGTATGGCGGTTAGTTTCGATTCAGAAGTATAGGGATATAACAACGAGACCAAATTGGTTAAAAATTCATTTACTATGACTAAGCTACTCATTTGGAAACGCTATCATAGCTTGATAAGCATATCTATGCCCGACAAACAAAATGACACCAAAAAGGTTTTGCCACCTCAGATGGTACCAATATCTGGCCTGGCCCATGGACTAATAGCTTTGAATGCTGACCCAATTTTTGGAAAATCCGTGTATGCCTAGGCCACTTGCACTAAGCGAGACTCACATGCCGAAGATGTCATTCAACTTGCGTGTAAGAGGCTTGTAGATGGTATTTGTATCAAACAGGATGCAATGTATCTCATGTAACTCCGTGATTCTAAAACTTATTTATTTATGTATTATCACGGTGAAAACATAGCATGGTTTATAGCAACGTCAATTAAGTGTAGATTTAACCTTTGGAAACGTATATGACACAATACTTATACATTGGGACCTACATATTAGATGGAAGTATACACACACCCCATATTCAGTATATACAATACACATGAAAGCATATACTGCACAATGAGTTAAGGGACTGAATGTGTTTATAGTGTGTTCTTAATGCAAAGAGATTTTTGCACTATAAGTATATAGGCCAACTGGCTCCTCGCCAAATTGGCACCGGCTATCACCCTTGCGATTATTAATATACACGTCTAGCCGTGCCATTTTTAGCCCAACTGTAAACCTGGGAAAAAACAATGGTCTGGTTATCATTGCCAGCCAACTGGTTTCGGTTGCACTGACTGAAATGTAATCATCCGCACTAATAATGACCTCTTAGCTAATACCTAAATACCCATGTCTGTGGTTTCGCATATACATTATACATTTCAATCAAAGGTTGTAATATTCTTCGGGAGATTCTTCCTATTCCTCCAGCTGTCTGGAAGAAACGCATTCAGTACCTGCAGATGACGTCTTATCGTGTATCATATACCAGGAATCACTAGATTCACACTATTATGCACACGCACAGCTCCTCTGGGTAAATTATTTTAATATAAACATAGAACATGTCATAAAAGATAGGTGAGCGTATACATCTCGAGAACATATGGCAATAAGGGTATATCTTTGTACCAAAAGTCCTTATGTGAAGTATGAACCACGTTAACCCGCGTGTATAGTCACAAAATAACAACATCGCACTATATGCCTATAAATATTCACATTCACAATGTCTTTATAGACCTTTTACAAATAATGCATGTATACATTTACCTCATTGATCTATTCTTTTTTTTTTAATTTCACATAAAAAACAAAGGGGGATCGACGGTATGAGCACCCCTCCCCCATATCCCGATCAATTTTTATACCATGCCAAATCGTCGTGACATCAACACTATGATAGATGGTTAAAGGATCGTACAGTTTTGGTTGAGACCTAATTTCAGGTTTCTAACATTTTTTGGTGAGATAATGAGAAACATCTTATGAAATATGAAAGAGCATGTAATTCTATGAGGAATTCAACGTTTATTTGATGAAAATTGGTTTTGAAATGGCTGAGATATGCAAAAAAGAGCGATTCTAATAAAGTGTGGGACCCACACTTTATTACGATCGCTTTGTTTTACTTTGTTTTTGGATGTTTCAGTCATTCCAAACCCGATTTTCATCAAATAAACTTTGAATACCTCTTAAAGTGGTGTGCTCTGTACTATATCATAAGTGGGTTTTTTTTTTTTTGGTATCACGCAAAAACTTAAAAGCCCATGGCTCAATTCTCATCTCCACCAATACTGTACCATCTCTTTAACCCCCCCTCCCTATAATAACAAAACGACACACACACACACACACACACACACACGCACACACAAATTCCTTAAGCTCGACACTGTGTAAGGCACAGACCATTTCTCATCCCCTTCGGTTTCTATATATAAACAAATGAATGTATCATGTGGGCGGCTTTTGTTCAAAAGGGTTAACACTGAAGGTAAATGGGTCATATTCAGACCATCTACGTCATAATATATATATGTACGTAGAGCGTGATGACATCATGTGACACTATCTCAACTCTAGATCTGGGCAGCACATTCCTATGTTCTATCAGTGTGCCACATAGTGCTTCACATGACGCTATTAATAAAAATTAAAGCTATAAATAATCATTAACAGCGTCAATTATCATTGTGTGTAAATTGGTGAAAGAGCGATGTTAAAGTGTTTAAAGTGCATGCTATTCCACTCTGTCTGCCAGTAGACTTCAATATCAGAGTAAAATCTGAGTAGAATGATGGTAAGAGTCATCAAAATCGAACTTAAAGGGATCGTACAGTTTTGGTTGAAACCTAATTTCAGGTTTCTAATTTTCTTTTGGTGAAATAATGAGAAACCTCTTATGAAATATGAAAGAGCATGTAATTCAATGAGGAATTCAACGTTTATTTGATGAAAACTGGTTTTGAAATGGCTGAGATATCCAAAAAAGAGCGATTCTAACTAAGTGTGGGACCCACGCTTTATTACGATCGTTTTGTTTTACTTTGTTTTTGGATGTTTCAGTCATTCCAAACCCAATTTTAATCAAATAAACTTTGAATTCCTCTTAAAATGGTATGCTCTGTACTATATCATAAGTGTTTTCTCGGTATCTCGCAAAAAAGTTAAAAGCCCAATTCTCATCTCCACCAATACTGTACCATCCCTTTACGATATGAAATTATACACACTTTCACCCGTTTTCACCGAAAGGTCATACAAAGTGACGTGCGCAGACTAGGAGAGGCGATTGTGTCATCACCTACCAAAAAAATCTCCCACCGGTTTCCAAACGAAATCATTATGGGGACAAGCTTTGGCTGATTTTAGCAAATAGGCATACAACCCTTTCCACGACAAAAAATCCATCTTTGTTGGACTGAAATATGATGCGAAAAATAAGAAGAACTGAAAAGGAAGAATGCCTCAAACAGGCCTAACCTTGGATTTGCAGAATTACTAAGCCCCTTCCCCTCCCTATACCTTCATAGACAGCCACACACACGTCTCCACATACAAACGGTCCAATGGGGTCATCTCACGAGAGTAGACGAGACCGACACCCACGAGTCATACGGCCCACGAGTTTGACATAGAAGAAAATAAGGTCCATGAGGCATACAGCCCACGAGTCAGTATTATACAGACCATGAATTCGACACTATAGGCAAATAACGCCCACGAGTTCGACACTAGGTGAGAACAGTAACATCAGTTCGACATTACACACGGCTACACGGGGCTTAATGTGTCGAACTCATGGGCTGTATGACTCGTGGGCTGTGTAACTCCTTGGCTGTATGACTTCTGGGATGTATGACTCGTAGGTGTCGGTCTCGTGACGGGCACCGGTCCACTGCAGTCTCGCACACAATGCACTCCAGCCCACCTACTCGACTTGCACTGATCGCACACATACATACAATTCCTTTCATCTCACCTCAAACACCCGGTAATCATGCTTAAATCCCTGTTTAAATTCAGATTGTGAGGGTTGCGTACGCATTCTTGCAAACTATAACTTGAGAACATAGCAACGGGGGGGGGGGGGGAGGGGGGCAGCTTTGAGGGCCCCCAAGGGGGCATGGAGTCCATTGTTCTATTACATTGGTAAAAATACATGCCAAATATACACTGTAATTAGAAAATTTGACAATGCAGTATCAAAAAAGAAGGAAAGATAGAAAGAAGGATCAAAATGTAAAATCTGCAACCTGATTTGGTCCCCGTCTAACCCCTGGATGTACCATAAAATAACCCCTGAACGCACTTTTGCTAATGTATTTACTCAGTATAGTGGTATTTTTAGTGTTCAAAAAGATGTTTATTTTCCTTCTTTTATTGTCTTTTTGTATAAATTCCCTATGGGCAGAGCTACCAAGTCTCACGCATTCTGAGTGAGACTCAAGCATTTAGGGGGCATCTCACGATCTCACGCATGGCACCAATTTTTCTCACGCATTGGGCAAAGTCTGCAACTTGGGCCTACAATAATGGGCATAGCCCAAAAGATTAAAGTGATAGTTGCATTTGAAGGTATATTTCCCTTTTGTCTGTCAAAATAAGTACAAATAGTCACTTAAGAATGCACCTGATCGCATCATAAAAGCTAAAAATTGAAAAAGCTCCCTACCGTGGGAGGGGTAAAAAAGCATCCCACCCTCTCTCGCGCGCACATTCGCGCGCCGAGATGCCGAGTCATGAAAATCTCACTCATAAAATTTGTTTGAACTTGGCATCCTTGTATGGGGGGGGGGGGGGGGAGGGGGGTTCGGGTCCTTAACGTGGCTACCCCGGCCAGTGATAATGCCTGTCAAGTTCGGTGACAAATTTGAACATGTGTTTACAAGAAGAGGAAAATGTGAAAACACAACATGGTCACCCCACCCCACCCCCAAAAAGAAAAAAACTCACACACTCAAGGTCCATCTCCAGAACTGCCATGGATAGACTTAGTACCAATCTATTTACTTATAGCACTATTTAGCTGCTTATCATTTCTGGTTCTAAAGAAAAGGGCTAGTAAAGATTTGGGAGCTTTGTCGCCTTCGATCCCTTACGCATTACAGGGCATTGTGCCCCTGGGGCCACCCAAGTGGGAAATTGTTCCATTTGTATACACAAATATATCTTCTACGCTCCAGCGATAAAACATGTCAAGTTTGGTCAGAATCTGACCATGCAATCTTAAAAAGTAGATGGAAATGAGAATATTAGGCCTCAACTTGACCGCTCCAGTCCATTTACGGATCTGCCACGAACAAACTTGAAACTAAATCATACAGGTTATCTTCTCTCGGGGTGAATTGCTTTTAGTGCCCGCATACAGCCGGTGGCCACTATTTAAAGATGGCTGCTACGGCAGGTTGACTGCACGAAAAATATAACTCATAAACTCACATTTGCAACCGATTTTCAACGTACTTTTAAGGCGTAGCGCAATAAAAATTTGAGTGACAGATTTTCAAGGACCGTGGGAGCGGATCTTCCCCGCGCCCACGCCCGCATTCCCTGTCTGTTCGCTACAAGTACAGCCTAGCTAAAACTGCAGATCTCACATTCACTACAGATCTATGCACGGTCTTTAAACCCTGATTCGTACTCACTTTAGAGCCGCTTTTCTTCTTATGAAAGTCCAGCTCCAAGCTGGATTGTACGTATCGCAGATGTATCTTTTCTTTGTTGAGTTGCAGGGTCAAATCTATGACATTTTCTGCTCTTATCGCACTTTTAATCTATAATGTTTGAAAAATTGTGTAGTCATGTGCTGGTGTTTTAAATACATTACAAACGGCAAAATTTTCCACTAACCTTTGTGTATTATCTAATATACATCAATTCAATTGTAATGAATAGTCACCACCTAGTTTTCATCTACATTTAACTATATAACGAAATGTCTTTTTTTTTGCGCATGAACATTGGTTGTTTAGAATTATTGCAAATCCATGCTGTTGTTTTTTTTTCGTAAATTATGTAAATTATGAGCAGTTATACTTTGAGTGAAGTTTACAGTTATAGTGAAGTTTGCACGAATTGCACATAAAAGATTAATCCATATCTAATTTCATTACATTTCGTAACTTCTTGCATGAGAACAAATCCAAGTCTCATTACAACAGAGTTCAACAATATATAAACGTTTTATACAATATATTTGCTATTAATTACGTCAAATCTAATTTAATAATGAAATGTCATATTTCACGAAAAGGCTCCGAAATTGACTAACAAGGCAAATGCCAAAATGTGTCTCACCCATTCGCGTAGAAGAAATTTATGTTTTTCTAACTCCCGAAAGTTCATTGACCCCACCTATGACTTTGACCTTGTGGTGTCCTTCAACTCCCCAAGGGACATTTACCAGCCAAGTTTGGTCACAAACGAACTTATGGATCAAAAGTTGTGAGCCATAATCGAACGCGCCGTAAAAACTTAACATTGGGCCCTATTTCGTTGATATTTGACGCCGTGGCCCACAACTTTCTACAAATAACCACTAAACTTGCAATATCCAATTTTCATGACAATACCTTGAGATATTTCCAAAATATGGCGAATATAGTGACATTATCATCTATGATAACCTTTGACCCATGGCACAAATCTTTCCTTACAGAATCATTGTGCAGTAATAAATGTAGGCCTAGTAATAAATGTAGGCCTATATACCTAGTTCAATAAAGTGAATGCATACACTGGATAATTTTCAAGGTATGAAAAATAATATCTATGGTGTGATTTCAGATTTAAATACCAGATTGGGCGATTTCATCTGGCCTTTGACCTTTGACCCCATGGCTCAAAAAATTTCAAGAGACTATTGTCGGGCAGTTTGTATGTAAATTAAGTTTTATGAGCCATTTCTGAGAAACATACGAAAAATACCTTTAAGCGTTTTCTTTTATCCCCTTTGACCTTTGAACTTTGACCCCAAGGTCAAAAAACGTTCTCTAAAGAATGTTAACGTGGTAATACGTTAATTTCATGATCATACCTTCAGGCATTGCAGAGATATGCCAAGTTTCATTCGGATATCTCAGACGGTTAAGTTACGCTGCAGTAGCGGATCCAGAGGGGGCGCACCGGGCGCGCGCCCTCTCTTTACTTTTTATTTTTTGTTAAAACGAGATAAATTTAAAAAAAAAAAAAAAACCAAAAAGGTGGAGGTGGGGGGGGGGGGGGGGCTTGCGCTCCTTTAATTTTCATAAAGGCGCCTCTCCTTTACGGAATTCCTGGATCCGCCCCTGCGTTGTCCACAAAAATCGATTATGTATGGACGGATCGAAGGATAGACGGATAGACCGACAACCCGAATACATAATGCCTACGGCGACACTTCGTATACAGCGGAGGCATAAAAACAAGAATTGCACACATGACATCATTATATTCCGTTAGATGACATGTCAAATTTTAAAGTGGCATTCAAGGTGAGGCCACAGACATCAACTGAGGACTATGTATAATCCTCATACTTTTTTGCGCGTTTTTCTTTCATACAGTGCGTGTTTAAAGTGTGGGGGAGGGGAGGGAAGGGGTTCGTATAAAAAAAGCCTGCTGTGACACACAGAATTCCGTCTCTCTCTCTCTCTTCATAAGAAACTGTTCAGTATTCCGCAGAAAAGAACAAGAACAAACAAACAGACACACACACCCAAGGATTAAGAGTTCTTATTGGTATGTTTGCCTGATTGTGTTATACGAAATTTCTATTTTTTCTATTCACATCTGGAGAAGGAGTCCAGGGCCCCATTTCATAAAAGGTTGATACGACAACAACTCTTGCTGGAATGACATTATGTCATGGTAACGAAAAGAATCCAGCTATCTGATTGGCTGTTGCAGTTGGAAGTTGCCATTCCAGCAAGAGTTGCTATCCTAACATCTTTTATGAAACGAGGCCCAGGTTTACTCGCTTTATCGAGACATTGAGCACACCATAAATCAAGATTAAGAAACAAATTATTGATAAAAAGGTTACTCATCAGGTAATGGTTGAAAGGCGTCTTTCAATATTCAGACTTTGTTACAAACCAGAGTTGGAGGAGTTTGACGCACTCATGTGTGACTAGGTTGCAATTGTGTGAAACACACGTAGTCCTTGCCGAAGACCAGGTTCTCTGTCGAATTGTCCTTAGGGTAATAAAAAACATTCTGATCTCCAAACTGCAGGGCGACGAAAAGACCGATCAGGGTGAAAAGCATCGTGATCCGCATTGAGCATTCGACTGGATCTTGCTCCCTGAGGAACTGGAGCAGGCGATACCAAAATCGCTCGTGGCGGGCGCGCCGCAGCTCCAGCAGACGATAGCGAAATCGCACCCAGATAAAGTTGATGCTTGCGCCACCTATGGCGAAGCAAGGCAGGCAGAAAAACGTGAGATTCTCTATGGCCACCAGGGCGTTGATGTACATGTCGGTCATCAAGTTCAGCTTGCAATCGTGGCTAAGCAATATGTAGATCCAGGTCACCTGTAACAAGAGGAATGCAACAAGACCATTAAACAGTGACATAATGAATACATAACATTTCATTACATTACGAAAATATTGACAAAAAATCTACAGTATGATCACTGCAACGTGACGTTACATATACGACCTTATGGAAACGAGTTGCGCATGTTATCAAACACGTATACGTATTGCATTACAACAAAACAATTTACTAAATTGTGACTACAGTTACATCACGCAGTGACCACAGTGACTAAACATTACATTATCTCCCGCAGTGATAAACCATTGCATCATGTTTACAGGGAAAAGATAACTGCATCGTAACTACATCATTAAAATATTGCGGTATCGTTACAATGAATTGTAATATTAGTTTTGTAGTAAATTATGTCAATTCAAATGACATTGAGACGGTACTACAAGAATATGCGGGTTCCGAGTCATAAATATGCATTATCAGTATTGGGTCTGAGAGGTCTGACGGCCAAAACATTCCATTAAGTTTCGAAAATGAATAACAAGGATACTATCCTAGGCTTGTTTGTTGAATTACCTTTCTCACCTTTTTAAATTTGACGCGAGTCCCTTTATGTAAACTAAATAATTGCAAGCCTATGTTCTCATACCGGCTTCACAAAAGTGCTTATTGGAAAGAATAAAGATTCACAGGCTATAATTATAAACATGAAAATACAATATAATATGTATCGTGTTTTAAAGATCAAATAAAAAATGTCACTGAAATTCATCTCTGTCGCTGAGCAACTTTAGGAATGCCGGATTTAATTCCTCTTTAAATAAAATATAATGATATTGTACTGTTGTCATGTAAGTTCGAGTCAAATGTTATATAAAAAATTGGTTAGAGATTTAGTGTAACCTCAAGATCAAGATAACTTATATAGGCCTTGATCTTAAGGAGGTTAATTAGACCAGAACTCTCAAGATAAAAGACCATATAACTTATATAGGCCTTGATCTTGAGGTTAGACCAGATCTCTTAAGATCAAGGCCAATGTAACTTATATGGGCCTTGATCTTGATGAGGTTAGACCAGATCTCTGACCATTTTTGTGTGTTAGTCGAGTGGGTTGGTGTGAGTAAGTAAATGGTGTGAAAGAAGTTTTTGGAAAGTATTTATGTATGATTAAAGCGATGTGAATGTTCCGAGTAAACTATTACGAAAATGTATAGGTTTTCCTGCATGCCCATTTTCGTCACCTCTTCATTTAATTTAATTGATTTTCGAAGTAATTTCGTCTTCAGAAGTTTACTGCCTTCCAGTCCTTAGAAGTTTACTTCGTCCGTTGTCATTAAAATTCTTTTTTTTTTTGGGGGGGGGGGGGGGGAGGGTTTAATGAAATTTAAATGTCAGTCATTCAAATTTGTCAAGTGTCATTGAAATTCGTCTCTGCTTGCTAAGCAGATTAAGAATGCTGCAATAAAATTCATAATTTTCCAACTATTTCAATGCTTTGTCATTCAAGTTCGTCAAGTGTTATCAATATGATCTCATGGAGGATTGCCAGACATGTAACCATTTTTGTGTGTTGAGTAGATACATGTGAGGGAGTGTTGTGAATAATAACTGTGTTTTAATATATGATCTAAGTGACGTAGTGAAAGAGATAAGCCAACGATTCGATTAAGGCATTGACATACATCACCAATACCCTATTTCCTATACGAGAGACGATTTTGAGTGAAACTTCGTCGAAAATGAATCTTATGAATAAAATTTTATCTTACTGTCTCGTGATCACCTGCTGTGGTGGACGAGTTTGAATTGCAATTTACGAAAACGGATGACAAAGCGCGAAATCGAATGACAAAGTTTCAAAATTGATCAACAAAAGACGAAATTAAAACTATAATTCGCATACAAAACACATTTTCTTAATTTTTTATTAAATGACGTGATGACTAAATGGGCGGGGAAATCTTCTATTCACTATTGTTGTGGCAATCAGTGCATTTAATCGCGTGCGTCATTGTACCTCGTGCTAAAAAGGGAACCTCCAGGCTACACTAAAAACGACTTCTTTCCAATCTGTTGTCGCTTTAAAGACACATGCAAATGAAGTATATAAAGCGTCACTACAATTTTTGTGCGGAGAGAGAGAGAAAAATCGATAGTGTTTACGGAAATTATCGGGAATATAAATTCGATGCGCGGCTTTATCGTTTGTTTGTGAACTTTCTTTGTATGCATAGTTCCAATACTTATTGATTCAAGATTATCAGGCCAATTGCCATGTAATAAAGAGCTGCAGGGATGTCTATGGAACACTGAGATGTAGAGAGTGATCTTGTGTGTGTGTGTTTTTCCGTCTGTATAGCTTATCATGTTAGTTAATATGGAATCATCGGCCTCAATTTCATACAGCAAGTGAAGAGATCGATGCAGTATACAGCCAATGTAAAGGCATATGACATCAATCAATTTCTACCTGAGTGGCTACAGACATGGTGAGCAGTCCGAACACCATCACCATAAACCCATTGGTCAGCTGTCGCAGGGTCTTAAAGTCCTGGACCGTCGAGGCAAGCTTCGCTCTGCACAAGTCCAAGTGGTCGACGTGTTGGCGAACGAAGCTGACATCGAGCCTCAGCTGGGGCTCGAAGGAGATCCTCAGCAGGTATATGGTGTAGGAGAACACCCCGTACAGTGTCAGCACACACAGATAGTTGATCATGACCAGGTAGGTACGGAGACTGAACTTCACCGTGCTGATGATAACAGTGTAGAAGAGAAGGCGGAAGATCACGATGAAAAGTGGGCCTCCCACGCAGGCGACGAGGAAGAGCTTGTTCGGCAGCCCGCGCTCGGGGAGGTCGAGATACTGCAGCCGACGCACAATGTACCGACTGTCAAGGGCATGGGGCCAGTAAGCGAAAGGTGCTATGTTTGCAATGTTCTGGATGAGCGCGAAGATGCAGAGGAACGGGACGCTGGAGCCAAAGATGAGGTAAGTCATGTAGCTGATGTATCGTAGCAGGTCTTTTTGTCTTCCCCAGAACAAGCTGGCAAAGAAGATGATATCGTACAGGACAAGGAAGGTGTACAAGCAGAGCAGGAACACGGACACGACTCCACTGCCACGGTGATTCCATGCACCTAGACCTGCCAAAAACAACAATGATATGTATTTCATTCATGTAAGTCTTATTGTAGAAACAGAAGGAGCCCCACACTTTCGCTTCTTTAAAAAGTCAAACAAAAAATGTACTAAAATCTCAAGAAAATCCATGACTTTCCAAAGGTTCCGTCAAAGCGCCGAACTTGGGGTGCATACCATCGATCAATGAGCCCCTAACCCGCAGCATCCCATACTAAGAAACGTTCCGCGGCTCCTCTTCTGGACAGGATATTGCCCACTCATCGAACAGTGGTCTTCCTTGAGAACCTATTAAGACCAAGAGCATGCAGGACCTGCGCAAGTCCTAAAAAATGGAAACAAGGTAGAAATTAACCACGAAGTTTGATTGCAATACAGTTATATTCACATTCTAAGCACTCTCGTTTTTAAGATCTGAAATATGAACATAACCCTCATAATTATATAGCTCTGATGTCCGGTTTCGTGCATCACACCATAGACTAACCACCAGCGAGGGTTTTAAAGATTTTCTGGCTGATACAGCCCGATGCTGCAGAGACCTTTAAGAGAACGGTCGGGTGATTCTTATATTCGACAACGCCAGACCACACATTAACGCCATGCTACCAGCATTGACCAGAGGAAATGGACAATATCATCCTGAAGCTGTTTCCTCCATTAGACCATGTGATTATTCCCCTGTTCAAAGTCCGCTTACTCTGCTTTGAAATCTCGGGTCAAGAGAATAGGGAGCTTTAAATTTGCTGCGCGGACGTTTGAGACGACGCTTGAGCTGGACGTTCTCCTTTTTCCTGCGACGTGTTGAAAAGTACGTGTAGCTTTAGATTACGCTGAGACGTACTAGTAACCTATAAAAAATAGAATGGCGCCCCCATTATGATGATCGGTGCATGAAATAGCTCTCTACGTCGTGAATTGAGCGGACGTAAAAATAGCACAGAACGCGTAGTGAAAACTCAGGCGACGCGAGCTATGAATAGATCGACTTTGATACGCGATTCTGCGCATGCCCAGACCAGGGTTTTTTTCCCCTCTAAACGTCCCCGTCGCGAAAATCTAAAGCTCCCTAATGTTAGCTCGTCGATCCGGAGTGGCAAAGCCGTGCGGATGACAGAGAGGCGACACAGGAGGATGGCATCAACCGTCAGCAGTGGAGACTGAACCTACTACTAAAAGATAAGCTGAAAGATGAAGGATGATTATTATGAGACGATGGTGATAAAGATGCACACAAGAAATGACGTGCCACATGATGGGTAGGTAAAAACATGTACAGCAAAGAATAAAATGAGAATAAAGAAAACAAAACAAGAAAAGGAGTGAAATGAAAAGAAAGGAAAAAAGTGAAAGAGTGTGTCATGAATGAAACAGAAATAGAAGAAAAGTGGAGAAGGAATACATGAAATGAAAAGAAAAGAAGAACTTTAAATGGAAAGGAAAACTTTAAAATTGATGGTAAATCATGTTAGATCAAGATGTTTGATGTGTCCACGCGAATACTGTATATTTATTGTTCGCAATGATTCCAATTGGAATGAATAGCATGAATAAAGTAGAAATCGACTTCCTAAAAAGAATCTAAACATGTTAAATGCTCGAAACAAGTTCACCAACCGTGACTTCTAAATTTGATTGCAGACATTTCAAATTTCACCGCAGAGTAACGAAATTGTGTTCCTATTTACACTTTTAATCGCTCAAAAACGAAATTGCGTGCTCGAAAACGAAATTGCTTGCTGGTTGTGTTGAATTAGATGGCCAATAGTCACGAAACGAATAGTATCGTTAATTTGAATGACAATTTTACGAATTTTATTAGATTTCAAATTGACCAGGAAATGCTATATTCATGTGAGTTTAGTTTCCTTTTGATATGTCTTCCTCCGAATCATATTCAAATCAGATTAACTTCAGAAAGCCTGCATGGCGAAAAGATAATAACTTCATCGTGATAATTTCATTGTGATAATTTCCAACACCTTTTTTCGGAATTTGCCGTAAAGTTCCAATTTTCACTTGTATCTCAGCAAACATTTTCTTGTTTCTTTATATAACATTGTTGAACTGATTTCGTGTCATTATATGTATTCAAACATTTTATTGTATTTGTATTTTGTTGGAGATGAAATAAACAACTTGAACTTGAACTTGAACTTGAATAATGAACTGAATAAGGCGCAATATGTCTGTCACGTGAATTAGGTGGCCCTCTTTAGCTCTAAGAGCCTTTTATGGTCTTAAGAAATAAGACAACCGATTTGCATGTGCATAATTGGATCATCATTTTTATTATTACCGATTTAACACTCTTCAAGGAAATTGTTCTAGGAAAGATTTATTCCGACAAATCTAACATGCGGAGGATATTTCTCTGTTTGCGAAAGATACGCATTCAAAAAAAAAGTTTCATGTAAGTTTGCTGATTTGGGGAAATTAAGTGGTGGAATAAATATCATTCCACATTTTAATATCCATAAAATGAGGATTGTTGTTGCTATATTTTTGTTAAAACTGTCAAATTCTTGAATAAGAATACTTGATGTTCTACGCCCCCCCCCCTCGTTACTTACTTGCAGTTGTTACTGTATAGTGTCCAACCTATATAGGTATTTCTAAAACTTCATTCAACAAACGAGCTTTCCTCACCGATATCCTTATCGCTGTATGTGCGATACTGGCCTTTCCCGTCCCACCACAGTGCGTCGCAAACTCGACATCGACTTTTCCTCCCATCGTCGTCGTCACCCGCTGTGTCAGCCTCGCTTTTGTCTGTCACAGAGTACCCCTCGTCGTCGTAATCATTGTTATTGATGCTGATCCTCGACGTCGTCGTCATCGGCTCAATCCTTGTGTCATCGGACGAGATTTCTTCCTGCAAGATGGTGTCGATATCGGTGTCGATACCGATCTCAGGCGGTCGCAAATAGGACTGACCGTGACGTCGTAAAGTCGCAAGAAACTGCAAATACATTTATAAATATGATGTAGATTCTATTAAACCCCCTTCCCTCCACTTCTTACAGTAGGAGTTTTCGAAACATTTGTGTATCGCAGTCGCATTTCAGGGCATTTTGATATCATTTCTTTGGTCACTGAACAATAATTATATAATATTGACTGGCCTCGAGGGAGATACCAGAAAATATTGCCCAAACTGAAAGAATATTGCCCTCGTCTTCGACTCGGGCAATATTTTTTCAGTGCGGGCAATAATTATCTGGTATCTCCCTCAAGGCCAGTCAATGTCATAATCATTACCTATCCCCTAGGTAAATTAGGAAAATATGTGAATACGGTTATACACTATGATATAGATCAAGCCACATTTGACTACCTGTAGATCATCACCAACATGTCGAATAATTGAAAAATTGTTCAACATGTATAATATCATTCAACTCCAACTTCAAAGATACATATGTAGTTGTAACAGGCGAACTTCAAACATCTGAACGCTTTTACACTTTATTTTTTGCTTCTGTTTCAATTTGGAGAGTTGTAAAAACTGATGGTCACTGTGCAGTTATTGAGCACAAATGGACTAGTCATTGTTTGACGCGTAGTGCTACTGGAAGTGGTCGACCTTGTATGAGTTGATTTATCGGCGTTCTTCTGCGGTGCGTGTAACCGACACACAGCGACGTCCTTGAATGTTTTCTCTTCGTGGTCGATCGGAATGTTTACATGTAAAGTGAATGGCGAAACCCGGAAGAAGCAAAATACCAACGAATATTGACTGCTGACCTCCACGACCCTGCACAATACCAACTGCAATTGCCTCGCAAAACTACCTCATATAGGTAGTAATAGTCCATATTTCCTTTTCCTCAATATGTTTAGCCGGCCACATGATATCATATTTCGTTAATGATTAACGATCTTGAAATGACTGTTTGGCGATGTTAGTGGAATATGTAGCCATTATCTCATAAAAACCAAGGTCTCGCAAAATCAATAGCCAAATTTGTATCGGTGGCGTATACAGGAGTTTATTGTTTTATACCGGAGGTATGGGATGGGTGTGTTGATTCGTTAACGATGAATACGGGTGTGGCGACAGATGCACATTTTTTTGCGTGAAAATGAATCAATTCACCAACTTGACAATAAGAAGACTAACATATGAAGCACGTAAAACCGTTGAGCATTATTATACAAACATTATCAAACATGTTAAATGTATACTCTAAATCTATTTTATATTCGGCAACTGGGAACCAAACAATAGCACAGGCAGCTGCAAGGTAGAACTGTGCCCTTGAATATGAATGTATAATGCTATAGCCCCTAGACAGATTGTTCATACAAAGTTCTCTGTGTATATGAATGTTGTCAGGACTGAACAAAAATATATTCGTACAATTGGTTTATCACTGCGAGCAAATAGAGTTAGCCCAGAAATTTCTCGGTTTTGTCTTACACAAAAGACAAACAGCATATATAGTTCCTATCTGTTGGCATGCCCGTCGACGAAATAATGGCTGGAGAGGGGAGGGGCAGGAAAGGGTGGGGCAAGAATACTCTGACTCCTCCTTCTGTCCATCTTTTGAGCAGAAGTATGTGCTCCAAATAACGTAACAACCATTGTAATTACAGACTTTCAAACTTCTCATGTTTAGTTTGTGGGAGGTGGTCACCTGTGTACCAGATCCATGTCGAGCCATTCGATCACCTTCTTCGAGTTTCTTCTGGTAGCAGTGCTGACAGCATCGCTTTCCCACCACAGGCCGACTCCAGAAGAGACCCAGGTACTTCAAGCTCAGCCACAGAAACCACGGCCACTTCCCGCCACTTTTGGTCTCGCGTAGACGTCTGCCACTACTGCGCAAACCGCCATCCGATGGTTCGTCTCCTGCCACGGTTACCCGCATGCAATCGTCACTCACTTGACGAGGGCCAACGCCGTCAACTTGGACGCGGTTGCTCTCAGCAGAGGCTCTTCCGTTTGATCTGCCTGCTCTGAAGCGGTCAAAGTTCGGGTTGCGTCGCACGTCATTGCCGCCGTAACGGTGATCGAACGACGTCGTGCCCTCGTGATCGACAACCGTTTGGTAAGACCTCACCGAGCTCTCTGTCTGTATTAGGGATTCTCGCTCAGGCATGTCCATTATGTCTATTATCATGATAAGCAGAAATTTGTAAAGAATCAATACAATTTGTCGTATGTAGACTGATAATTTCAAATACTTTATTCCAAGTCCAAGTAATCATGAGTAGAGTAAAATTATTCGCGAACAGCGAAAAGCATGTTTTACATAGTTTCAAGCAAAATTATACTGCATTACCTATGTTCTGAGGAAATAATTAAAACAAAATCGAGGGGTCCACTAAAAAGTAGTGCATGTATAATCACATTGAATACTTCAAGGAGTTGACGCAAGTCTCTTAATTACAAAAATAAAAGAGTAATTCAAATCAGGACAGACAGGACCAAAAAGAAAAAAGAAAAAAAAGAAAGGCAGAGACAAAAAAGAAAACACATCAATGCATGACTGTAAATGTAACTGTAGATGTAAGAGTAAATGTATACGAGCTGCTAATGAGAAATCGGAGAAGATCAGGAGAGTGGTGCCGAATAGCTGATGGTAGAATAGAGTGTGCATTACAATTCATCATCTGGGGACGGTGATATATCAATTTTTTGTTGATCAGTTAGTAGCACTACCTCGGTATGGGATCATGGATGTTGATTGAACTTAAAAAGAAAACGGCTTAACTTGCCTTAAAAGAATACAGTAAGCGAATGTTTTTTCTTCTCTCTTTTTCCCTTGGCAATCCAGAGAACTAAAAAAAAAAATAGCGCCAGAGTGTAATTGCATTCTAAAATAATGAAGTCTTTATTAGGAGAGGTTGTTGATAAAAAAAAATTAGACTGCCTACTTGTATACGAAAATCAATTATTCGTTTCTCGAAAACATGGCCCGAATTCACGAAGGTGGTACAATCTTGTCCATGGTTTAAACCATGGACAAAGACCATGGGGCGCCAAGTGTCGCATGGAATATTTCGTAACGAAATGGTCATTTCGTCGACGAAATGACCATTTCGTTACGAAATATTCCATGCGACACTTGGCGCCCCATGGTCTTTGTCCATGGTTTAAACCATGGACAAGATTGTACCACCTTCGTGAATTCGGGCCATATAGAGTCGAAAATAAGTGGGAGTGTATGAATTACCATTAAGGTAATTAAAAATAAACAATCCCAGCTGAAACAAATGCAAATCTTTGACTTGATAGTGACAGAAAACATATTTACTTACTGTTGCTATTAGGGGAGACCAGAAGGCATTTTACGACCAGAAATAACACATCGCGCTATATTTCAATTGAAGCAGCTGGTACGATGCTATCATAGACAGATTCAGATATTCGCTCTGATACCTCACTATAATTTGTAGGTGCCTACTGACCACATAAACAATGATTCAAATGAAGAAAAAGTAAGTGCACTTACTTGGTGAAGAACGACTGTAGTCTCTTTGTCCGTAGCAGTACCGACGACAAATAGGTAAAATGCAAGGCACATCTGCTGGAGCTGCCGTCTTGTGATCACTTAGCACGCTGTCAAGGTTGTTGAATGCTCCGATCTGATGCTTCCTCGTAAACAAAAGTAGACGCTTATCGCCATGCACGTCGAAACTAAAATCGTCGAGAATCAACTATTTCACCTTCCTGGTTTACCTGCGCATGCACAGTTCAATGCAAGAATGGGTTGAGTGACAAGTGAGAGATCTCAAAAGAAGGTGTTATAACCCTCATCCACAAAAGAATTACGATTCACTCAATGCACATAACTCTCTAGGAGATATATGATATATGATACAAGTGGATATATATACATATTATACATATGTGTGCCTATGTGTGCAATATCAATAGCAGGAGAACAGAAAAGAAATCCTATTGAGAGAACAATAACAACATGATATATCATCAATGTGTTACCAAGGTAATCGACGCATATGATCATGTCGAAATTTGTTTTAATAAACATTCTTGTTGGACTTCAAATGCGTTATAGAGCCATACTCTACTTTTTCATTTCTATAAGTCTGTATTGGTACCGACACGCAGACGACAAACATCATACACACACACACACACACTTGACTGAGTGACCGTCCCGATAATTTACATATACAAGGTCGTATACGAAGTCATCTTTACAATCATTTTTCATTTCATTTTTTTTCTATTTTAATCTATTTTCATATTTCTCACATATATCACAATATAAAGTAAATTGATACGAAAATTATACAGAACATAATTCAAAATAGAACTTCACCGGAATGTTCAAAAGTTTGTCTTGGTATAAACACAAGGTCTGTATACATGCGACTTAAACTGAGATCATAATGCGAAAAATATGATGGGGCCTGCGTAAAAGCAAGCTTGTATGGAGCCGCAGATAAAATCAGATCATGCTAATTAATGCTGTACAAAGCTCAATTCGTTTAGCCCACACAAGGTACCGAAACTTGCACTCATTTTGGATATTACGAACCAGCTAATACTATAAAATTTACATGA
The DNA here is from genome assembly GCF_040938485.1 of Diadema antillarum. Taxonomy (NCBI): domain Eukaryota; kingdom Metazoa; phylum Echinodermata; class Echinoidea; order Diadematoida; family Diadematidae; genus Diadema; species Diadema antillarum. The sequence continues at coordinate 68,013 of NW_027272670.1, forward strand.
GTAATACATGCATTCACACACATCGAACATTTTATCGTTTTCTCAAGTTTAGTACATCAGTTTCGACAGCAAAGTTTGTCTTGACTAAGAGTTATGACTTGCACCAGTACAGGCCCTATATAGATCTCAAGTAGATTCTTCGCTGCGTTATTCGTCCTACATGTAAGTCACAGTACATTTGTATCATAATATAGTGTTAAGTGCAGACCGCGCTAAATTTGGAAGGCATCATCATCCTCACAATTGTTTTGCAATACTTGACGTGCAAGCCCTTATCTGTCGGATCCTTCAGTATAATGATTCGTGGTCCTCACTTCCTTTTTCCTCACTTCCTTAATTCATGGGAATTTTCGTAAACTAATTCCTCTTGCGCATCATATCGCTGTTATTTTCTCAATTCCCTTTTATCCTATATGAGCGGGAAATATCTCAATATTCACCCTTTTTTTGGCCCATATGTTATATGTCATTCCGTTTTGCATTTGCCGAAACATAACGCAGATCTTTACTATACCTTCACCAAGACAGATTTCTTTGCGTAAGTTAATGTCAAAAGTAGAATGAAACAGAAAGATTTATACCATGAAAAGGTCGTTCTCCGTATAAAGGAAACCTCTTGAAGAGCGGTACTAACACTGAGGAGGCTATGCACAAGGAAACTGAGATCATAATAATGTCATAATTTGCGAACAGTCACTCCATGTTTTCGGATGACATTATTCAGTTCTAAAATGTTCAAAATGAATTTAGGTACTTCTACAAAATGTCTCTCCGACTTTTAGCAACAAAAGAGCTATAATTCATGAATAGAACAAGTAAACACGGGCACACTCACACATAATATAGTTTATATACTTATGATGCCACATTATAATGGATTAATGATTATTCCATTCATAGGAAGGTACAATTATCTCTTGGTGTTTAGTGCTGGAGAAAAAAAAATAACACTTCCGTTTAGTTCTTCAAAAGACCACAACAAAGCAACGTGAAAGGTGAAAATGACGGAGGGGACAGCAGAAATGAAATCATTTAACTGAGAAGCAAATGCAACATTATATATTACAGGTTCGAGCATGAAGTTCCTGAAAAAAAGAGTGTCCATTATTATCACTAACATTTCTCTATGCAAGACTTACGATCACCTTTCCTCTTGTTACCTTCTTATTTTAACTTACTGGACTTTACCAGCGATATAGTACAGCAAATCTAAAAAAAACATTAATCAAAAGATGTTTTCAGAATAACTCTGCATCATGGCATAATGGCACTACGTAATGTGTAAGGAAACTCTTCGTATCTCTGCAGAGAATGTCATACTACTGTATTAGTATTACGTTTCAAACTGCAGAGTGTGAATTTTAACTTCTCAACTGCAGAACAATTATCTATAGTTTCAAAACGGAAATCTGCTATTTTTTTTTTGTAGAGTGTTTAAGACAAACATGGACCTGTGTTAAAGATTGGTGCAACAAATACCAAACTTTTCATTGTAAGAACTTTCGCTGACTAATGAATTCAAGAAAACACCTTGAATTCGTTCATGTTTTCCATCAATATCATATCTTGTTACCGATTTAATAATTTCTATTGATTCCCTGCTCTTCTAAAAAAACAACATTTTCATTGTTAGAACAGTTATGCTCTAGAAGCCTTCTATTCAAAGTATAGTACTCGTATCTCGTTTCTCGTCACTATTTTCGATCATTGAATTGTCTTCATACGAGAAAACCTCCTTAAAGAGTTTGCCTCCGCAGTAGGGCCTATTATAGATATATAGATGAGTTCATACAGCTCAGCAGGATTAAAAATGACAGCATACATTAGTGTCAGAATAATCATACAAGAGCTGAACATGCGTAACGGCAGCGTGCTGCGCGAATTTAGACACCGTGTCTAAACATGGACTTCCATTTGGACTCCGACAAACTTGTCGCCCTCGAAGCCAAAATAGAGGATCTGGAAAAGAAGCTCTCTTCATACCAGAGTGCCTTGGAAGAACACGAGCAGTACAGCAGGAGAAACTGCCTACGATTCCACGGTGTTGCAGAGAACGGCGAGGAACAAACTGACGATGTCATCATCAAGATCATTCGCGAGAAACTGGACGTCGACATCCAGCCGGCGGACTTGGATCGATCTCATCGTATCCCGCTTCGTGCGTACGACCGAGCAGAGAGGCAACGGCATCCTAGACGCGGCATCACAAGCGACGAAATTCCTGCTTCGAAGCCCATCATCGTCAAGTAACAGTGTACACACGGCAAGACAGAAACTGAAAGGCTCCAATATGTACATCCACGAGGATCTCACACAAGAGAGGAGCAACCTGGTCTACACGGCGAGGAAGCATGAGAAGGTGAAGAGAGTGTGGACTACCGATGGACGAATCTCAGTACTGACCAAGAATGACAAGAAGGTAAAAATCAGATCAATCAAAGATCTAGAAAAGCTCTAGAACTGGTGACAGAGAAATAGCATCTTATTACATGCATGATTTTTCGAATGGGCCGGATATTTTCATGCATTTCATGTAATAGATAAAGATATTTTGATTGAAAAATTACGATTTTTCGGATTTTGTGAGGATACTATACGCTGGTTTGTAAATTATTTCAGCCAAAGAAAACAAACTGTAATTAATGGTAATGTTTCAAAGGAGGGTGAGGTGCTCTGTGGGGTCCCTCAGGGAAGTATTTTGGGACCTTTGCTGTTCATCATGTATATGAATGATTTGCCTCGGGTAGTTAGAAATTGTAAAGTGTCGTTTTATGCGGATGATACCTGTATTCATTATGCATCCACTGATCCTCTTGAACTTGAAAGAATTGTTAATGATGACTTACTTGCCGTGCATGAATGGTTACTTCATGATAAGCTTATGTTGAATGTTAAAATATGTAAATGTATGTTTATAGGTACTAAGCGTAATCGTAAAAAAAATTGAAAATGTTAGTATAAGAATTGATGGTACTCAGTTAGAAAAGGTAGAAAGTTGTAAATATCTAGGTGTTGTCATTGACACAGAATTCTCTTGGTAACCACAGGTTGACAGCGTAAAAAGTAAAGTGTTACGTAATTTGTACGCTTTAAGAAGGGCAAGACCATATATTGACCAAGATACCGCATTAACCCTGTATAGTACAATGATTCGTCCTCACTTTGAGTACTGTAACACCATCTGGATGAAACCAAATTCTGGTAACATAAAAAGACTACAAATACTTCAGAACAGAACCTTGCGAACTGTTCTGAAAGTGGATTATCGTCACAATAGACGAGAATTGTATGGGGGGCTGCCTATTGACTGCCTCATGGCAAAGTGAAAAAAAAGATCTTGTTGTTTTTATTTACAAAGTTTTAAATAACCTCTTGCCTGATTTTCTGACTTATCAAGTGAACGTAAAAGTATCTAATTACAATCTGAGGAACTCGGCATTTAAAGTATTGTTACCAAAACCAGAGACCAATTTCTACAAAAGTAGTACTGTTTACATAGCAGCTCAATTATTCAATCAATTACCGGAAGTAACGAGAACATGTACAAGGTTAGCACAATTTCTGAAGGATATCGATTCTGCTTTCTTACTTGATTTATGAGTTTTTCTATTTCTGAGTAATATTTTTTAAAATCACTTCCTTTCCGAGATTTTTTTTCTTCTTACTGCATTCTACTCTCTGACTGTTTTGTAAAGAGTGTTGAGTATATACGTATTTTTTCTCTCATCTTTTTGTTTCGTTATACCGATTATTGTCTATGTATTATGCTATACGTTGATTGTACCACATTATGTTTTTTGTACAGTGTATATTATACGGACTTTCTGAAAAACAGCCTAACGACTGAGCGCAAGTATTTTTACCCGTGTTTAAATAAATAAAACAACCAATAACAACATTTCAAATCTCATCGTGTGTAGTGACTATCTACAGGTCTGACCGTCGCGGTGGTCTTTCGATACTTTCTTAAATAGCACGTTTCGTTCACTCAGTTAAAGGTACTGTTTACCAATGAGAGCAGCGATTAAGAAAACTGTTCGAGGTATATATTTAATGCATATGTGTAGGTCAGTTGTATCACAAAACATCCTACCATATAAACAATTCGCATAAAGCCTACAATATAAGGAGATATCACTATTTTCCCCACCAAACCATAAATGTAGATGGTTTAGTCTAGAAATATCATTATTATAACTATTGTTCAAATTTTGTATATACTAATTCAAATTTCTACATTGGTTGTTTCTATCCCTAACTTACCTAGAACTATTTTGAAGCACTAAAGCTGGGTGTTTGTTTCATCTGCAAATGGTAAATAATGTTTTTAACGTTTTTACATTGACATCTGGAAAAACGCGTGTAAGCATATAATGTGTGTGTTCATATAAGGATATATATACACACGTATATAGAATTTACATAATCAATGTACATAATCTAGTGTGCATTGCATACAATAAGTGCGTCAGAGATGACTTACCATTAATCTGATACGAAGTTTTACACTCAAGATTATTATAATCTGCTGAGTACAGGCCTATTATCCTTTGAGTAATCATTATGGAGTTGTATAACATAGTGCAACTAAAAGCGGGAAACAAACAATGGCCTGGTAATAGTTAGCCTATAGGAGTGGTTTCGGTTCAAACAATAAACTGGGAATTTGTCCCAATAACGATGTCGCGACAGACACTATTATATGTCCTTAGTTTCACAGCTATGAATGCGCATTTAAATTCAACCCTAATTGAACAATGAATCTGTTGTAAACTGTCTTTCCTCTCATCCACAAGCCTAATCGAGACATGCCATGAATGGCCTTCATGTTATAATCACACACGAGCATTGGGGTGGTTATTATGACAGTTCCCCATACGTAGAATGTGTTGATACTGTTGAATGATCACTCGAAATTCGAAATTTGTCATAATGATTTGATCTTGAAAGGATTTATTTCAACATGTCATTGAAAAAAAAATAACTTGGCATGAGTGCCACCTGCAACCAGATACAGGCAAAGAAAAATGTGATAAAAACAAACAAAGAAGAAGCCCTGTGTTATTGAAAGTATTTAACTTACCCCAAGCATAATTTTACCTAATTTAAGTGAATGCATAAAATCATTGAAACACGGGAACCGAAGTTTGAGGTAAATTGAACAATGTGATCATACAGGAACTCCGCAAATTTCATTGTTGATGAGAAGTACACGTTCCTTCAACTTTTCACGGACACAACATGACTGTATATAGGTATAGGCCTATTTGTTCTCCGTGCCCCCTTCCCGCGGGAGATAAAGAGCCCCTTCAGAATCGTAGAGAAGTGAAATTTGAATGAGGATTTTTCTTATCATTTTGCGTTATTTTTATATGTAAATGTAGGCTACTTTTGTGATATCACAAACTGTTGCAGCCTTCCCATCCATCAACGACGACACATGCATTTTATTCAAAACTTTAAAAAGAACGGTTTAAAGGACTGTCCACTTTTCTTCAAACTTCAAAGACATGTTCTATTTTTATTCTTACATTAAGTTAATGTAATAATGTGTTTCTGGTATATTCGCCAGTGAGGGACAATATCAACTCTAGATGAGGACCATGATTATCTGTGACCATGTTCAAATCTTAAATATAGAATTGTCGCGTACAGTCCATTGTACATATAGGTTGTAAAGCTTTGAGATAAAGCGGTTGATAAAAAAGAAGAAGAAGCGCTTTCGAATAATATCATGAGATTGATATGATTCTTTAGAATTATATGTAATACATGACACATGATAGGATGATAAAACGAGAGAATATCCTGTAGTTTATCCCATGGATTTTCCCCCAATACTTTGGACCCTTTGATAAATATAAACTTTTTTTTTGCAAGTCATTGTTTTTGGTATTCCTGACAAGGAGTCAGTCATCCATATATAGTTGGGATCTAAATGTACTTGGGAAGTCAATATATGGGTACCAAGGTCTGCAAGGAGTGATGCTGTTTAGCAGGAAGAACAGAGGAAGAGACGTTATCAAATTTTGCCAATGCCATGGAGGTGGGGTTATGGATATGTACTAGATAACATCATCTTCTGTAAACCAGACAGTTACCTCATCTCCTGCCAATCTGGGAGAAACGAAACCAAAATCCACTTCATCATGATAAGAGCAGCTACCGACTGGGTCACGGCTAAGAATGTGAAGGCATTTGCCAAAGAGAGAGAAAGATGTGTCTGACAGCATCACCTTGTGGTTGCAGACACCCACAATAAGACCTGTAAGAGGAACAGAGGGAAATTAAAATCAAAGCTGCGAATATGGAAACTTCAGGAGGGGGAACACCGAGTTTCAATCTATGATGGACACACAGAGGCCCAGAGGCAAGTGGTGTGGTGCGGAGGAAAAGTGGCTAGCAATGAGACGATCTGGCTTCTTGCAGCAAAGGTGTGTGGATGGGCACAAGGAAAAGGTATAGATACGGAGCCCCAGACACAGAGAGATCTAATGGTGGTAAGATGAAGAAGGAGCAAGGGTTGCTGAGGAGAAAATGTAACATTTTTCATCTGGAATCAAGCTATGACGATATAAGATTATGATATAGGAATCACTGTGGACGTGATGGGCCCAACACTGCCTAACTAATTGTGTCAAGGATGAAGCTGATACATTAATTGTCACCGATGACACTTCATAGAGAAGCTAGTACGGAAGAGTGACGAGGAACACTTCAGGAATGTTGAAATCCCATAGGATGGGCATACTGAATGTGAGGCAAAGGAGGGGTCACGATGTCTCATCTCATAAGCCATGGTTACTATAGTCTATATACAGTGCCCTTGTACTTTCCAACTGGGGAAAGTCACCTGGTCAGGTGTTGCTTCAGAAGTATAATTCATGTAGGGCCTACTGGCATCGGGGAAAGTTGGTGTAAAAGTGGATGACGGGTCTCTGCAATGACATTCTTGTTAGTCTGATTCCATCACTGAGCGTGTGGTTCTTCGTTGCTCCAAAGGTCCTAAGGCTGATCTGCTGATCTTACAGCGCTATCAAGCTGCACGCAGGAGCATGCCTTGATAAGGACTACGGAAGATTTCTAGAGAAGAGTCTGCGAGCAGGTTGCAGTTTGACTTCATACCATGGAAAGGAACTAATGATGCCTTATTCAGTGCACCGTGTGCCAGATGCAAGCAAAGTTTCTTGCGACGAAGCAGTTATTCTTTGTTTTCTTTAACCTGGGGAAGGTATAAGGCATTTAATTGTGTTGGGGATTGTGTACCAGCGGAGAATGTCAGATGAGCACTGATGGCCGACTTTGAAGAGTAGCTATGATATACAAGCAGTCACAACACTACTTGCAGCTATGGAGGTAAGGCAAACATCAGGTGGAGACAGCGAAAAGCTCTGATGCGAAAGTTGAGGTTCACAAAGGCTCAGTTCTGGGTCCTCTCCCCTTCATAATAGTAAAGGATCCCATCTCATATGATGTTCATGACATTTTTATCGGTACACATGTGAGCAGGGCCCCTCGGTATAACAGTTACCAACTGAAGGGCTATCCTGCTAAAACTAAAAGAATGTTGATATAATTGACTTAAAAAAAACGTTATGGGAATTTCTCTGTGCATCGATCTGCATGATCTGGACCACAGTGGTACTGATATCACTATATGAGAGCTAGTGAGCATGAACTGATGACAAAGGTGTCTTCATAACACAAATCCCTTGAGAGAAAGGTTTTGAAAATGAACGCAGGAAATTGAAAAGTCATGGAATCTTCTACTGGTGCAGTTGAAACAAATTTCAAAGCCAATTTTCTAAAATCCTATGTTTAATTATTTTGCCGTAATCACTTGAAAAAAATTTCTGCATACTCAAATGATTCCTCGCTCGGATGACTTCATTAGTTTGATCAACTTGCTACTTTTCTTAGCATTTATACCATAAGTTAATCATAAACATTATATATTATACAATGTACATCCCGTAAACTTTGTAATATTCTCGATATTTTGTATTTTGCGTGTTACGTCACTTCTGACATTGCTATACTGTACTAAACCCTATGTTTAATTTTTGGAACCCACATCCTACAAGCTTTGCTTTTTAGTGGGTTCCTCCTCATATTACACGTCAATCATAAATGTCCTTATACATTTGTGCATTATTGGTTCAAACTGACCATTGTGTGAAAAACATTTCTGCTTCAGATCAAATGGAATATAAAACTTGTATGAAATGTGGAATATGGAACATGAATTAAAAAAAAAAACGACAACAAAACAGGAAATACTTGGTTTTCTATGCAGGTGTTGGAGCAAACTTAATAAGATGCAACAACTGTACGAGCTGGATCCACCTATATCGATGTAGCAGAATGTCTGGAAGCCAGCAGGTGGTAAGCGAGGTATTTATCTGAAAGAGATGCTAGGACAGGTGCGGCAGAGAGGTACCAGTGGAATTGCAAATGGACTCCAGGGTAGGAAATTTGAAGCAGCGGAAAAGTTTTGCTCTATACTCGTATATCTTTGAGATATGTCTGCTGCCCCCCGGCTGCTGTCAGAGAAGGTGAGGCAGCAGCTGTGACTGTAGGGATTTACAGACCTTGGAAGAATCTTCATGAACTCTCTCCCTTCCTCGTTTCAAAAGACAACCCCATTCAATGTGAAAGGAAAGGTGTACGATGCCTGTGTACGGATATGTACAGCCGTATATGACTTATGGTAACAAAACATGGGCAATGAAGTCGTCCAGCGTTGAGAGAATTGAAAATTAAGGCTGAGATGAGGATGGTCAGAAGAATGTGAAGGGCATCACTGTGTCGAACGAAAGAAAAAGGAAGACCTCCTCCAGTTAATGAGCTCGACAAGGATCATAGGCAGGTGATGAGAAAGAGCAGACTGAGATTGTATGTAGACGTGTGGCTAGGAGAAAAGATATCCACCAGCTCCAGAGAATAGGAAATTTCCTAGGTGCTGATAGGAATCCACGTGGAAGACCCCTTACGACATTGGAGGAAATTACAATCAAAGACTAGAGATTGTAATTCGTCATCGCTGACAAATTAAGGTGATCCGATTTTTTTTTTTAATCAATGATTCGAGTCCTGATCGCAATAGGTATGACAATACAAGTTTCATCTGTGTTTAGAGACATTGGCCGTGTGATGTTTGGATTCTCATTTAGAAAAGGGAGTCATATCTGCCATCTTTGCTACCAAATTCTGTATATACTGAATAACGAAGATACAGCAACGAATACATATGACCTTTGACCCACCTTTACACTCCCAAGACGGCATCTGAGGAAAAAGTGGTTATTTTGTGAAATGATGCTTGCGACATAGTCTATATACGTGTGCAAAATATGGCAAAGGTAGGACAGGTATTCACCAAGAAACAAAATGCAACATTTATGACCTTTGACCCTTATTTACATACCCAAGATATTGTCCAATTAAGTAGTTGTTATTTCATGAAATAATGTACGTGACATGAACTAAACATGTGCAAAATATGGGAATGATAGGGCGTGTTTTTCTTGAGTTATTGCAAAGAAAGTTGCAGAAAGAAAGAAATATCTGAATACATCGAAGATAAGCTTTAATTTCAACCAAGATTTTTAACGTGATTCCGATATCGTATGAAAAAACGAAGGGCACATTGACGATAGCACAAAGCCTCAGCTACAACATATTAAAATCTGGGAGAAATTCACCTAAGGGTAAGTGAGCTAGTGCTCGATAAAGACAATCATGTATATTTTCACATTAAAAAAAAATTCCCTCCCATAGAGATAACACGTCATAACGAAAATACAGAAAGAAGTACATATGACATTTGACCCCAATTTGCACAGACAAGATGGCATCTGAGCAAAAAGTGATCATTTTGTGAAATGATCCTTGTAACATGTTCTTTACGTGTGCAAAATGTGGGAGAAATAGGACATGTATTCAATAAGATACAGGATGAAGCATTTATGATCTTTGACCCTAATTTACATACCCAAGATGGTGTCCGATCAAGTAGTTGTTATTTTATGAAATGATGTACGTAACATGAACTAAACATGTGCAAATTTGGGGGTGATAGAGGCTGTTTTTATTGAGTTATTTCAAAGAAAGTTGCAGAAAGATAGAAACATCTCAATACATCGAAGATAAGCTTTAATTTCAACCAAGTTTTTTAACGTGATCCCGACATCGTATGAAAAAACGAAGGGCACTTTGACGATAGCCCAAAGTCTCAGCTACAACATATTAAAATCTGGGAGAAATTCACCGTAGTGTAGGTGAGCTAGTGCTCGATAAAGATAGTCATGTCAATTTTCATTTCCAGAAAAACTGCACTCCCATAGAGATAACACGTAAACTGGAAAAAATTTGACAAGATGACTTTTAATCCATTTTTACGAGGTGACGACGTCATTCAATCAAAATAATGTTATATAACTATTGAAAGAACAGTAAATAAGCTACAACATACTGAAATCTCGGTGAAAATTGGCAAAGTATTAGTGAGATACGCTCGAGTAAACTTGAAATTTGATGACGTCATTTTGAAAATTTACTTTTTTTACTTTATTAAGAAATTTGATATCTTTTAATCATTTTTTTCAGCATCGCCAACCCATGAAATGACATGTACAACTCATCAGCTTTCAGAATATGTAAAGAAAATGGGGGGTCACCGTCCATCCTGACGAGTAAAATCGGATTTAAAATTGGCGGTTTTTTGGCATAGTTGCACTGTAAATCGCCATTGACGCGCGCGCGGAATTTCAATTTTGACGGGCCCGTATGACGTCATACTGAGTCGGATTGACTTGAAACTTGGTAGAAATATTCCTTGACATTTTAGACATCCGATTCATGTAAAAAAACGGGAAATTTCAATTGCATATGAGCTGCGCGTGCGTATATGCGCGCGCGCGTACGCGTCCGTCCGATTTTTTCAATTTTTCAAAAAATGCTTCAAATGGTCTGAAACGTGTGCAAAAAAAAATTGAGCTTGATTGGAACATACAAATATTTCAACGCGCGCGTACGCGCACGTTTTAAGGTACAGATGAATTTTGAGAATATAAGTAGAATGCGCTTAACATGAAATATATGTGACGTAAATTTCATTGAAAAATTTCATTCCATTAATGAGACATGATTGAGAATGTGTTTTCATATAATGACGTCATAATGACGTCACGGTCGACTGATCACTATGATTTTACTAGATCTGTCGTCTTTGGGACACGATACATACATGGTATAAGTTTGAACTTGATAGGCATAGCGCTTTCTGAGCTAGCCTCTGCACAACTTTTGGGGAGAAATAAAGAAAGAAGAAGAAAGAATCCGTACAGATACAGAAGGTGATCCGAGAGGATACTCGGATCACCTAAAAACAGAAGAGTGTTTTATATTACCCACACTACATAATAGACCCACCTGACAGGACAGTGCTGAGAAGATCCACAAGAAAAACTAGAGATTGTAATTTGTCATCACTGACAAATTAAGGTGATCCGATTTTTTTTATCAATGATTCGAGTCCTGATACTGCAAAGTCTCAGCTACAACATATCAAAATCTGAGAGAAATTCACCGAAGCATAAGTAAGATAGTGCTCGATAAAGAGAGTCATGTCAATTTTCACATCTAAAAAATTCCCTCCCATAGAGATAACACGTCATAGCGAACATAGAAAAAGAAGTACATATGACCTTTGACCCCACTTTGCACAGACAAGATGGCATCTGAGCAAAAAGTGGTTATTTTATGAAATGATCCCTGTAACATGGATTTTACGTGTGCAAAATATGGGAAAGATAGGTCATGTATTCACCAAGATACAGGATGAAACATTTATGACCTTTGACCCTAATTTACATACCCAAGATGGCGTCTGATCAAGTAGTTGTTATTTTATGAAATAATGTTCGTGACATGAACTAAACATGTGCAAAATATGGTGGTGATAGGGTATGTTTTTCTTGAGTTATTGCACATAAAGTTGCAAAAAGAAAGGAATATCTCAATACATCGAAGATAAACTTTAATTTCAACCAAGTTTTTTCACGTGATCCCGACAACGTATGAAAAAACAAAGGGCACACTTACGATAGCCCTACGTCTCAGCTACAACATATTAAAACCTTAGAGAAATTCACTAAAGCATAAGTGAGCTAGTGCTCGATAAAGATAGTCATGTCAATTTTCATTTCCATAAAAATTGCACTCCCATAGAGATTACACGTAAACTGGTCAAATTTGACAAGGTTACCTTCAATCCATTTTTTCGAGGTGATGTCGTCATCTAATGAAAATTGTGTATTTAATTTATGAAAGAGCATTTCATAAGCTACAACATATTGAAATTTGGGTGAAAATTGGCAAAGGATAAGTGAGATACGCTCGAGTAAACTTGAAATTTGATGACGTCATTTTGAAAATTTACTTTTTTTACTTTATTAAGAAATTTGATATCTTTTAATCATTTTTTCAGCATCGCCAACCCATGAAATGACATATACAACTCATCAGCTTTCAGAATATGTAAAGGAAATGGGGGGTCACCGTCCATCCTGACGAGTAAAATCGGATTTAAGATTTGCGGTTTTTTGGCATAGTTGCACTGTCTATCGCCATTGACGCGCGCGCGGAATTTCAACTTTGACGGGCCCGTATGACGTCATATTGAGTCGGATTGACTTGAAACTTGGTAGAAATATTCCTTCACATTTCAGACATCTGATCACAGTGAAAAAAATGGGAAATTTCGATTGCATATGAGCTGTGCGTGCGTATATGCGCGCGCGCGTACGCGTCCGTCCGATTTTTTCATTTTTTCAAAAAATGCTCTAAATGGTCTGAAACGTGTGCAAAAAAATTTTGGGCTTGATTGGAGCATACAAATATTTCAACGCGCGCGTACGCGCACGTTTTAAGAGAAAATATAAATTTTGACAATATGAATAGAATTCGCTTGACTTGAAATATATGTGACGTAAATTTCATTTAAAAATTCCATCCCATTAATGAGATATGATTGAGAATGTGTTTTCATATAATGACGTCATAGTGACGTCACGGTCAACTGATCACAATGATTTTACTTGATCTGTCGTCTTTGGGACACGATACATACATGGTATAAGTTTGAACTTGATAGGCATAGCACTTTCTGAGCTAACCTCTGCACAACTTTTGAGGAGAAATAAAGAAAGAAACAAAGAAAGAAGAATAAAGAACTAGAGATTGTAATTTGTCATCACTGACAAATTAAGGTGATCCGATTTTTTTTATCAATGATTCGAGTCCTGATCGCAATAGGCATGACCATACAAGTTTCATCTGTGTTTAGAGACATTGGCCGTGTGATGTTTGCATTCTCATTTAGAAAAGGGAGTCATATCTGCCATCTTTGGTACCAAATTCTGTATACACTGAATAACGAAGATACAGCAATGAATACATATGACCTTTGACCCACCTTTGCACTCCCAAGATTGCATCTGATGAAATAGTGGTTATTTTGTGAAATGATTCTCGCGACATCGTCTATACGTGTGAAAAATATGGGAGAGATAGAACAGGTATTCACTAAGATACAAGATGAAACCTTTATGACCTTTGACCCTAATTTACATACCCAAGATGTTGTCCGATCTAGTAGTTGTTATTTTATGAAATAATGTACGAGACATGAACTAAACATGTGCAAAATATGGGGGTGATAGGGCGTGTTTTTCTTGAGTTATTGCAAAGAAAGTTGCAGAAAGAAAGAAATATCTCAATACATAGAAGATAAGCTTTAATTTCAACCAATTTTTCATCGTAATCCCGACATTGTATGAAAAAACGAAGGAAACAAAACGATAGCGCAAAGTCTCAGCTACAACATATTAAAATCTTGGAGAAATTCACCGAAGGGTAAGTGAGCTAGTGCTCGATAAAGACAATCATGCCAATTTTCACATTAAAGAAAATTCCCTCCCATAGAGATAACACGTCATAACGAAGATACAAAAAGAAGTACATATGACCTTTGACCTCAATTTGCACAGACAAGATGGCATCTGAGTAAAAAGTGGTTATTTTGTGAAATGATTCTTGTAACATGGTCTTTGCGTGTGCAAAATATGGGAAAGATACAACATATATTCACTAAGATACAGGGTGAAACACTTATGACCTTTGACCCTAATTTACATACCCAAGATGGTGTTCGATCAAGTAGTTGTTATTTTATGAAATAATGTTCGTGACATGAACTAAACATGTGCAAAATATGGTGGTGATAGGGTATGTTTTTCTTGGGTTATTGCACATAAAGTTGCAAAAAGAAAGAAATATTTCAATACATCGAAGATAAACATTAATTTCAAGTAAGATTTTTGACATGATCCCGACATCGTTAGAAATAACGAAGGGCACATTTTCGATAGCCCAAAGTCTCAGCTACAATATATTAAAGTCTGGGAGAAATTCACCGAAGCATAAGTGAGCTAGTGCTCGATAAAGATAGCAATGTCAATTTTCATTTCCATAAAAACTGCACTCCCATAGAGATTACACGTAAACTGGTCAAATTTGACAAGGTTACTTTCAATCCATTTTTACGAAGTGATGCCGTCATCCAATCAAAATTATGCTTTACAATTATGAAAGAACAATTCATAAGCTACAGCATACTGAAATTTGGGTGAAAATTGGCAAAGGATAAGTGAGATACGCTTGAGTAAACTTGAAATTTGATGACGTCATTTTGAAAATTAACTTTTTTTAATTTATTAAGAAATTTGATATCTTTTAATCATTTTGTCAGCATAGTCAACCCATGAAATGATATGTACAACTCATCAGCTTTCAGAATATGTCAAGAAATTGGGGGGTCACCGTCCATCCTGACGAGTAAAATCCGATTTAAAATTGGCGGTTTTTTGGCATAGTTGCACTGTGTATCCCCATTGACGCACGCGCGGAATTTTGATTTTGACGGGCCCGTATGACGTCATATTGAGTCGGATCGACTTGAAACTTGGTAGAAATATTCCTTGACATTTTGGACATTCGATCCGTGTGAAAAAACTGAAAATTTCTATTGCATATGAGCTGTGCATGCGAATATGTGCGCGCGCGTACGCGTCCGTCCAATTTTTTCAATTTTTCAAAAAATGCTCCAAATAGTCTGAAACGTGTGCAAAAAAATTTTGAGCTCGATTTGAGCATACAAATATTTCAACGCGCGCGTACGCGTGCGTTTTGAGATAAAAATGAATTTTGAGAATATGAGTAGAATCCACTTGACTTGAAATATATGTGACGTAAATTTCATTGAAATATTCTATTCCATTAATGAGATATGCATGAAAATGTGTTTTCATATAATGACGTCATAGTGACGTCACGGTCGACTGATCACTTTGATTTTACTTGCGCTGTCGTCTTTGTGACATGATACATATATGGTATAAGTTTGACATTGAGAGGCAATGCACTTTCTGAGCTAATCGATGCACAAATTTTGAGGAGATAGAAATAAAGAAAGAATCCGTACAGAAACAATAGGTGATCCGAGAGGATACTCGGATCACCTAACTAGAGATTGTAATTTGTCATCACTGACAAATTAAGGTGATCCGATTTTTTTTTATCAATGATTCGAGTCCTGATCGCAATAGGCATGACCATACAAGTTTCATCTGTGTTTAGAGACATTGGCCGTGTGATGTTTGCATTCTCATTTAGAAAAGGGAGTCATATCTGCCATCTTTGGTACCAAATTCTGTATACACTGAATAACGAAGATACAGCAATGAATACATATGACCTTTGACCCACCTTTGCACTCCCAAGATTGCATCTGATGAAATAGTGGTTATTTTGTGAAATGATTCTCGCGACATCGTCTATACGTGTGAAAAATATGGGAAAGATAGAACGGGTATTCACTAAGATACAAGATGAAACCTTTATGACCTTTGACCCTAATTTACATACCCAAGATGTTGTCCGATCTAGTAGTTGTTATTTTATGAAATAATGTACGAGACATGAACTAAACATGTGCAAAATATGGGGGTGATAGGGCGTGCTTTTCTTGAGTTATTGCAAAGAAAGTTGCAGAAAGAAAGAAATATCTCAATACATAGAAGATAAGCTTTAATTTCAACCAATTTTTCATCGTAATCCCGACATTGTATGAAAAAACGAAGGAAACAAAACGATAGCGCAAAGTCTCAGCTACAACATATTAAAATCTGGGAGAAATTCACCGAAGGGTAAGTGAGCTAGTGCTCGATAAAGACAATCATGCCAATTTTCACATTAAAGAAAATTCCCTCCCATAGAGATAACACGTCATAACGAAGATACAAAAAGAAGTACATATGACCTTTGACCTCAATTTGCACAGACAAGATGGCATCTGAGTAAAAAGTGGTTATTTTGTGAAATGCTCCTTGTAACATGGTCTTTTGCGTGTGCAAAATATGGGAAAGATACAACATATATTCACTAAGATACAGGGTGAAACACTTATGACCTTTGACCCTAATTTACATACCCAAGATGGTGTTCGATCAAGTAGTTGTTATTTTATGAAATAATGTACGTGACATGAACTAAACATGTGCAAAATATGGGGGTGATAGGGCGTGTTTGTCTTGAGTTATTGCAAAGAAAGTTGCAGAAAGAAAGAAATATCTCAATACATAGAAGATAAGCTTTAATTTCAACCAAGTTTTTTATCGTAATCCCGACATCGTATGAAAAAACGAAGGTTGACATAACGATAGCGCAAATTCTCAGCTACAACATATTAAAATCTGGGAGAAATTCACCGAAGGGTAAGTGAGCTAGTGCTCGATAAAGACAATCATGTCAATTTTCACATTTAAAAAAATTCCCTCCCATAGAGATAACACGTCATAACGAAGATACAAAAAGAAGTACATATGACCTTTGACCTCAATTTGCACAGACAAGATGGCAACTGAGTAAAAAGTAGTTATTTTGTGAAATGATCCTTGTAACATGGTCTTTGCGGGTGCAAAATGTGGGAAAGATAAGACATGTATTCACTAAGATACAGGGTGAAACACTTATGACCTTTGACCCTAATTTACATACCCAAGATGTGTCCGATCAAGTAGTTGTTATTTTATGAAATAATTCACATGACATGAACTAAACATGTGCAAAATATGGAAGTGATAGAGGCCGTTTTTCTTGAGTTATTGCAAAGAAATTTGCAGAAAGAAAGAAATATCTCAATACATCAGAGATGAGCCTGAATTTCAACCCAATTTTTTGACGTGATTCTGACATCGTATGAAAAAACAAGGGGAACACTTACGGTAGCCTAAAGTCTCAGCTACAACATATTAAAATCTGGGAGAAATTTACCGGAGCTTAAGTGAGCTAGTGCTCGATAAAGATAGTCATGTCAATTTTCATTTCCAGAAAAACTGCACTCCCATAGAGATAACACGTAAACTGGTCAAATTTGGCAAGATTACTTTCAATCCATTTTTACGAGGTGATACCGTTATCCAATCAAAATGTTGTAATTTTATGTTTGAAAGAACATTAAATAAGCTACCTCATACTGAAATCTGGGTGAAAATTGACAGAAGACTCGTGAGATACGCCCGAATGAACTTGAAATATGATGACGTCATTTTGAAAATTTACTTTTTTTACTTTATTAAGAAATTTGATATCTTTTAATCATTTTGTCAGCATTGCCACCCAATGAAATGACATGTACAACTCATCAGCTTTCAAAATATGTAAAGAAAATGGGGGGTCACCGTCCATCCTGACGAGTAAAATCGGATTTAAAATTGTCATTTTTTTTGGCATAGTTGCACTGTATATCGCCATTGACGCGCGCGCGGAATTTCAACTTTGACGGGCCCGTATGACGTCATATTGAGTCGGATTGACTTGAAACTTGGTAGACATATTCCTTGACATTTCAGGCAGCCGATAAGTGTGAAAAAACGGGAAATTTCTATTGCATATGAGCTGTGCATGCGTATATGAGCGCGCGCGTACGCGTCCGTCCAAATTTTTCAATTTTTCAAAAAATGCTCCAAATGGTCTGAAACGTGTGCAAAAAAAATTTGAGCTCGATTTGAGCATACAAATATTTCAACGCGCGCGTACGCGCACGTTTTAAGGTATAGATGAATTTTGAGAATATGAGTAGAATGCACTTGACCTGAAATATATGTGACGTAAATTTCATTGAAAAACTCCATTCCATTAATGAGATATGATTGAGAATGTGTTTTCATATAATGACGTCATAGTGACGTCACGGTCGACTGATCACCATGATTTTAGTTCGATTGCCGTCTTTGGGAGACGATACATATATGGTATAAGTTTGACATTGAAAGGCAATGCACTTTCTGAGCTAACCTCTGCACAAATTTTGTCCAGAAACAAAGAAAGAAAGATTCCGTACAGATACAGAAGGTGATCCGAGAGGATACTCGGATCACCTAATCAGTACAGATACAGAAGGTGATCCGAGAGGATACTCGGATCACCTAACTAGAGATTGTAATTTGTCATTACTGACAAATTAAGGTGATCCGATTTTTTTTTTAATCAATGATTCGAGGTCTGATCGCAATAGGCATGACCATACAGGTTTCATCTGTGTTTAGAGACATTGGCCGTGTGATGTTTGGATTCTCATTTAGAAAAGGGAGTCATATCTGTCATCTTTGGTACCAAATTCTGTATACACTAGATAACGAAGATACAGCAACAAATACATAATTTAGGCATGACCATACAGGTTTCATCTGTGTTTAGGGACATTCGCCGTGTGATATTTGGAATCTCATTTAGAAAAGCGAGTCAGACCTGCCATCTTTGGTACCAAATTCCGTATACACTGTAACGAAGATACAGAATGAAGTATATTTGACCATTGACCCCACTTTGCACAGCCAGGATGGCATCTAAGCAAAAAGTGGATATTTCGTAAAATGATTCTTGTAACATGGTCTTTGCGTGTGCAAAATATAGAAGAGATAGGACATGTATTCACTAAGATACAGAATGAAACATTTATGACCTTTGACCCTAATTTACATACCCAAGATGGTGTCTGATCAAGAAGTTGTTATTTTATGAAATAATGTACGTGACATGAACTAAACATGTGCAAAATTTGAGGGTGATAGACGCTGTTTTTCTTGAGTTATTGCAAAGAAAGTTGCAGAAAGAAAAGAAACATCTCAATACATTGAAGACAAGCTTTAAATTCAACCACGTTTTTTAACGTGATCCCGACATC
This sequence comes from Diadema antillarum, assembly GCF_040938485.1. NCBI lineage: Eukaryota > Metazoa > Echinodermata > Echinoidea > Diadematoida > Diadematidae > Diadema > Diadema antillarum. Next base: position 87,319 of record NW_027272670.1, read on the forward strand.
GTATGAAAAAGACGAAGGGTAAAATACGATAGCCCAAAGTCTCAGCTACAACATATTAAGATCTGGGAGAAATTCACCGAAGCATAAGTGAGCTATTGCTCGAAAAAGATAGTCATGTCAAATTTCATTTGCAGAAAAACTGCACTCCCATAGAGATAACACGTCATAATTCAGTTCAGTTCAGTTCAGTTTTTATTTCTGCATTTCAAAATCAATACTGCAATACTGCATTTCAAAATCAATAATGAAGATACAGAAAGAAGAATATATGACCTTTGACCGCACTTTTCACAGACATGATGGCATCTGAGCAAAAAGTGGTTATTTTGTGAAATAATTCTTGTAACATGGTCTTTGCGTGTGCAAAATATGGGAGAGATAGGACATGTATTCACCAAGATACAGGATGAAACATTTATGACCTTTCACCCTAATTTACATACCCAAGATGGTGTCCGATCAAGTAATTGTTATTTTATGAAATAATGTACGTGACATGAACAAAACATGTGCAAAATATGGGATTAATAGCCATTGTTGTTGTTCATCTATTGCACAGAAAGTAGTAGAAAGAAAGAAAAATAAAGAAAAAAATATGTTATTTTATAGAAATTTGAAGGAGAAGCATAAAAAAATCAGAAAAAGATAAAGTTAGGAAGGGAGATTAAGACTAACTAAAGAAAAAGAAGAAAAAATAGTGTTTAAAAAATTTAAAAACAACTGGCAGGGGTGAGCATCGAACCAGGGACCTTAGGATTACGAGTCGGATGCGCTATGCAATAACCTATTTCATGCTCCATAGGCCCTGTGTATTAAGCAAAATGACGCTGCATCGAAGCCACATGCAATTTTCAACCAAATTTTTCGACGTGATGCCGACGTCGTATGAAAAAATAGAGGGCACACTTACGATAGCCCAAAGTCTCAGCTACAACATACTAAAATCTGGCAAAAATTCACCGAAGCATAAGTGAGCTAGTGCTCGAAAAAGATAGTCATGTCAATTTTCACTGCCAGAAAAACTGCTCTCCCATAGAGATAACACGTAAACTGGTCAAATTTTACAAGGATACTTTCAATCCATTTTTACGAGGTGATGACGTTATCCAATCAAAATGTTGTTTTTACATTAATGAAAGAACATTTCATAAGCTACAACATACTGAAATCTGGGTGAAAATTGGCGAAATTTAAGTGAGATACGCTCGAGTGAATTTGAAATTTGATGACGTCATTTTGAAAATTTACTTTGTTTACTTTATTAAGAAATGTGATATCTTTTAATCATTTTTTCAGTATCGCCAACCCATGAAATGACATGTACAACTCATCAGCTTTTAGAATATATCAAGAAAATGGGGGGTCACCGTCCATCCTGACGAGTAAAATCCGATTTAAAATTGGCGGTTTTTTGGCATAGTTGCACTGTGTATCCCCATTGACGCACGCGCGGAATTTTGAATTTGACGGGCCCGTATGACGTCATATTGAGTCGGATCGACTTGAAACTTGATAGAAATATTCCTTGACATTTTGGACATCCGATCCGTGTGAAAAAACTGAAAATTTCTATTGCATATGAGCTGTGCGTGCGTATATGCGCGCGCGCGTACGCGTCCGTCCGATTTTTTCAATTTTTCAAAAACTGCTCCAAATGGTCTGAAACGTGTGCAAAAAAAATTTGAGCTCGATTTGAGCATACAAATATTTCAACGCGCGCGTACGCGCACGTATCAAGAGAAAATGTGAATTTTGAGAATATGAGTAAAATGCGCATAACTTGAAATATATGTGACGTAAATTTCATTGAAAAACTTCATTCCATTAATGAGATATGATTGAGAATGTGTTTTCATATAATGACGTCATAGTGACGTCACGGTCGACTGATCACTTTGATTTTAGTTCGATTGCCGTCTTTGGGACACGATACATACATGGTATAAGTTTGAACTTGATAGACATAGCACTTTCTGAGCTAACCTCTGCACAACTTTTGGGGAGAAATAAAGAAAGAAGAAGAAGAAGAAGAAGAAAGAATCCGTACAGATACAATAGGTGATCCGAGAGGATACTCGGATCACCTAATGAACTGCCCAACCAGGCAGCATGGATAATGGGAAAATGGACTTTAGACCATAGTGATCGATGATTGATGTCCCCCAATCACGTGCTCGCACCATTCACATCACTTTCACTCCGCCATACTCAATAACCAACTAGAGATTGTAATTTGTCATCACTGACAAATTAAGGTGATCCGATTTTTTTTTAATCAATGATTCGAGTCCTGATAGTGCAAAGTCTCAGCTACAACATATTAAAATCTGAGATATATTCACCGAAGCATAAGTAAGATAGTGCTCGATAAAGAGAGTCATGTCAATTTTCACATCTAAAAGAATTCCCTCCCATAGAGATAACACGTCATAGCGAAGATAGAAAAAGAAGTACATATGACCTTTGACCCCACTTTGCACAGACAAGATGGCATCTGAGCAAAATGTGGTTATTTTATGAAATGATCCCTGTAACATGGTCTTTATGTGTGCAAAATATGGGAAAGATAGGACATGTAATCACCAAGATACAGGATGAAACATCTATGACCTTTGACCCTAATTTACATTCCCAAGATGGCGTCTGATCAAGTAGTTGTTATTTTATTAAATGATGTTCGTGACATGAACTAAACATGTGCAAAATATGGCGGTGATAGGGTATGTTTTTCTTGAGTTATTGCACATAAAGTTGCAAAAAGAAAGAAATATTTCAATACATCGTTGATGAGCTTTAATTTCAACCAAGTATTTTGACGTGGTACCGACATCGTGTGAAAAACACAGGGCATTTCTATGATAGCACAAAGTCTCAGCTACAACATATTAAAATCTAGGAGAAATTCACAGAAGCATAAGTGAGCTAGTGCTTGATAAAGATAGTCATGTCAATTTTCACATCTAGAAAAACTCCCTCCCTTAGAGATAACACGTAATAGCAAAGATTGAGAAAGAAGTACATATGACCTTTGACCCCACTTTGCACACCCAAGATGGCATCTGAGCAATTAGTGGTTATTTTGTGAAATGATCCTTGTAACATGGTCTTTACGTGTGCAAAATATGGGAAAGATAGGACATACATTTACCAAGATACAGGATGAAAAATTTATGACCTTTGACCCAAATTTACATACCCAAGATGGCGTCTGATCAAGTAGTTGTTACCTTTGTGAAATAATGTTCGTGACATGAACTAAACATATGCAAAATATGGTGGTGATAGGGTATGTTTTTCTTGAGATATTGCACAGAAAGTTGCAGAAAGAAAGAAATATTTCAATACATCAAAGATAAGCTTTAATGTCAACCAAGTTTTTTCACGTGATCCCGACAACGTATGAAAAAACGAAGGGCACACTTACGATAGCCCATAGTCTTAGCTACAACATCTTACAATCTGCGAGAAATTCACCGAAGCATAAGTGAGCTAATGCTCGATAAAGATAGTCATGTCAATTTTCATTTCCAGAAAAACTGCACTCCCATAGAGATAACACGTAAACTGGTCAAATTTGACAAGATGACTTTTAATCCATTTTTACGAGGTGATAAAGTCATCCAATCAAAATTTTGTAATTACACTTTTGAAAGAACATTAAATAAGCTACAACATACTGAAATCTCGGTGAAAATTGGCAAAGGATAAGTGAGATACGCTCGAGTAAACTTGAAATTTGATGACGTCATTTTGAAAATTAACTTTTTTTACTTTATCAAGAAATTTGATATCTTTTCATCATTTTTTCAGCATTGCCAACCCATGAAATGACATATACAACTCATCAGCTTTCAGAATATGTAAAGAAAATGGGGGGTCACCGTCCATCCTGACGGGTAAAATCGGATTTAAAATTGGCGGTTTTTTGGCATAGTTGCACTGTCTATCGCCATTGACGCGCGCGCGGAATTTCAACTTTGACGGGCCCGTATGACGTCATATTGAGTCGGATTGACTTGAAACTTGGTAGAAATATTCCTTGACATTTCAGACATCTGATCACAGTGAAAAAAATGGGAAATTTCATTGCATATGAGCTGTGATTGCGTATATGCGCGCGCGCGTACGCGTCCGTCCGATTTTTTCAATTTTTCAAAAAATGCTCTAAATGGTCTGAAACGTGTGCAAAAAATTTTGAGCTCGATTGGAGCATACAAATATTTCAACGCGCGCGTACGCGCACGTTTTAAGTGAAAATATGAATTTTGAGAATATGAGTAGAATTCGCATGACTTTAAATATATGTGACGTAAATTTCATTGAAAAATTCCATTCAATTAATGAGATATGATTGAGAATGTGTTTTCATATAATGACGTCATAGTGACGTCACGGTCGACTGATCACAATGATTTTACATGATCTGTCGTTTTTGGGACATGATACATACATGGTATAAGTTTGAACTTGATAGGCATAGCACTTTCTGAGCTAACCTCTGCACAACTTTTGAGGAGAAATAAAGAAAGAAACAAAGAAAGAAGAATAAAGAATCAGTACAGATACAGAAGGTGATCCGAGAGGATCACCTAAAAATCCATATACCTGTATTAGTTCCACTTGCATAGACATGTTTCCTAAAAAAGGTACTGGAAGCTAAAGTCGCACTAAAACTTTGGTACAGTAATTCAAGACATCAAACTTTTAGGTTTCGACTGTGGTAAACACGAGCAGAGAGAGAAAGAGGGACAATATATCAATCTTATTAGGTGATCCGAGTATCCTCTCGGATCACCTATTGTATCTGTACGGATTCTTTCTTCTTCTTCTTTAGGTGATCCGAGTATCCTCTCGGATCACCTTCTGTATCTGTACTGATTCTTTATTCTTCTTTAGGTGATCCGAGTATCCTCTCGGATCACCTTCTGTATCTGTACGGATTCTTTCTTCTTTTTTTTCTTTATTTCTCCCCAAAATTTGTGCAGAGGTTAGCTCAGAAAGTGCTATGCCTATGAAGTTCAAACTTATACCATGTATCCATCATGTCCTAAAGACGACAAATCTAATGTATCATTGTGATCAGTCGACCGTGACGTCACTATGACGTCATTATATGAAAACACATTTTCATTCATATCTCATTAATGGAATAGAATATTTGAATGAAATTTACGTCACATATATTTCAAGTTAAGTGGATTCTAATCATATTCTCAAAATTCATTTTTATCTCAAAACGCGCGCGTACGCGCGCGTTAAAATATTTGTATGCTCAAATCGACCTCAAAATTTTTTTGCACACGTTTCAGACCATTTGGAGCATTTTTGAAAAATTGAAAAAAATTGGACGGACGCGTACGCGCGCGCACATATTCCCATGCACAGCTCATATGCAATAGAAATTTTCAGTTTTTTCACACGGATCGGATGTCCAAATTGTCAAGGAATATTTCTACCAAGTTTCAAGTCGATCCGACTCAATATGACGTCATACGGGCCCGTCAAAATCAAAATTCCGCGCGTGCGTCAATGGGGATACACAGTGCAACTGTGCCAAAAAACCGCCAATTTTAAATCCGATTTTACTCGTCAGGATGGACGGTGACCCTCCATTTTCTGTACATATTTTGAAAGCTGATGAGTTGTACATGTCATTTCATGGGGTGGCAATGCTGACAAAATGATTAAAAGATATCAAATTTCTTAATAAAGTAAAAAAAGTAAATTTTCAAAATTACGTCATCAAATTTCAAGTTCATTCGAGCGTATCTCACTAGTCCTTTGTCAATTTTCACCCAGATTTCAGTATGATGTAGCTTATTTAATGTTCTTTCAAACATAAAATAACAATATTTTGATTGGATAACGGTATCACCTCGTAAAAATGGATTAAAAGTAATCTTGTCAAATTTGACCAGTTTACGTGTTATCTCTATGGGAGTGCAGTTTTTCTGGAAATGAAAATTGACATGACTATCTTTATCGAGCACTAGCTCACTTAAGCTTCGGTAAATTTCTCCCAGATTTTAATATGTTGTAGCTGAGACTTTACCCTACCGTAAGTGTGCCCTTTGTTTTTTCATACGATGTCGGAATCACGTCAAAAAATTGGGTTGAAATTCAGGCTTATCTTCGATGTATTGAGATATTTCTTTCTTTCTGCAACTTTCTTTGCAATAACTCAAGAAAAACGGCCTCTATCACTTCGATATTTTGCACATGTTTAGTTCATGTCACGTACATTATTTCATAAAATAACAACTACTTGATCGGACGCCATCTTGGGTATGTAAAGTAGGGTCAAAGGTCATAAGTGTTTCACCCTGTATCTTAGTGAATACATGTCCTATCTTTCCCATATTTTGCACACGCAAAGACCATGTTACAAGAATCATTTCACAAAATAACCACTTTTTACTCAGATGCCATCTTGTCGTTGCAAATTGAGGTCAAAGGTCATATGTACTTCTTTTTGTATCTTCGTTATGACGTGTTATCTCTATGGGAGGGAATTTTCTTTAATGTGAAAATTGACATGATTGTCTTTATCGAGCACTAGCTCACTTACCCTTCGGTGAATTTCTCCCAGATTTTAATATGTTGTAGCTGAGACTTTGCGCTATCGTCATGTTTCATTTTGTTTTTTCATACGATGTCGGGATAACGATAAAAAATTGGTTGAAATTAAAGCTTATCTTCTATGTATTGAGATATTTCTTTCTTTCTGCAACTCTCTTTGCAATAACTCAAGAAAAACACGCCCTATCACCCCCATATTTTGCACATGTTTAGTTCATGTCTCGTACATTATTTCATAAAATAACAACTACTAGATCAGACAACATCTTGGGTATGTAAATTAGGGTCAAAGGTCATAAATGTTTCATCTTGTATCTTAGTGAATACCTGTCCTATCTTTCCCATATTTTCCACACGTATAGACGATGTCGCGAGAATCATTTCACAAAATAACCACTATTTCATCAGATGCAATCTTGGGAGTGCAAAGGTGGGTCAAAGGTCATATGTATTCATTGCTGTATCTTCGTTATTCAGTGTATACAGAATTTGGTACCAAAGATGGCAGATATGACTCCCTTTTCTAAATGAGAATGCAAACATCACACGGCCAATGTCTCTAAACACAGATGAAACTTGTATGGTCATGCCTATTGCGATCAGGACTCGAATCATTGATTAAAAAAAAAATCGGATCACCTTAATTTGTCAGTGATGACAAATTACAATCTCTAGTTCTTTGTTTCTTTCTTTATTTCTCCTCAAAAGTTGTGCAGAGGTTAGCTCAGAAAGTGCTATGCCTATCAAGTTCAAACTTATACCATGTATGTATCGTGTCCCAAAGACGACAGATCAAGTAAAATCATTGTGATCAGTTGACCGTGACGTCACTATGACGTCATTATATGAAAACACATTCTCAATCATATCTCATTAATGGGATGGAATTTTTAAATGAAATTTACGTCACATATATTTCAAGTCAAGCGAATTCTATTCATATTGTCAAAATTTATATTTTCTCTTAAAACGTGCGCGTACGCGCGCGTTGAAATATTTGTATGCTCCAATCAAGCCCAAAATTTTTTTGCACACGTTTCAGACCATTTAGAGCATTTTTTGAAAAAATGAAAAAATCGGACGGACGCGTACGCGCGCGCGCATATACGCACGCACAGCTCATATGCAATCGAAATTTCCCATTTTTTTCACTGTGATCAGATGTCTGAAATGTGAAGGAATATTTCTACCAAGTTTCAAGTCAATCCGACTCAATATGACGTCATACGGGCCCGTCAAAGTTGAAATTCCGCGCGCGCGTCAATGGCGATAGACAGTGCAACTATGCCAAAAAACCGCAAATCTTAAATCCGATTTTACTCGTCAGGATGGACGGTGACCCCCCATTTCCTTTACATATTCTGAAAGCTGATGAGTTGTATATGTCATTTCATGGGTTGGCGATGCTGAAAAAATGATTAAAAGATATCAAATTTCTTAATAAAGTAAAAAAAGTAAATTTTCAAAATGACGTCATCAAATTTCAAGTTTACTCGAGCGTATCTCACTTATCCTTTGCCAATTTTCACCCAAATTTCAATATGTTGTAGCTTATGAAATGCTCTTTCATAAATTAAATACACAATTTTCATTAGATGACGACATCACCTCGAAAAAATGGATTGAAGGTAACCTTGTCAAATTTGACCAGTTTACGTGTAATCTCTATGGGAGTGCAATTTTTATGGAAATGAAAATTGACATGACTATCTTTATCGAGCACTAGCTCACTTATGCTTTAGTGAATTTCTCTAAGGTTTTAATATGTTGTAGCTGAGACGTAGGGCTATCGTAAGTGTGCCCTTTGTTTTTTCATACGTTGTCGGGATCACGTGAAAAAACTTGGTTGAAATTAAAGTTTATCTTCGATGTATTGAGATATTCCTTTCTTTTTGCAACTTTATGTGCAATAACTCAAGAAAAACATACCCTATCACCACCATATTTTGCACATGTTTAGTTCATGTCACGAACATTATTTCATAAAATAACAACTACTTGATCAGACGCCATCTTGGGTATGTAAATTAGGGTCAAAGGTCATAAATGTTTCATCCTGTATCTTGGTGAATACATGACCTATCTTTCCCATATTTTGCACACGTAAAATCCATGTTACAGGGATCATTTCATAAAATAACCACTTTTTGCTCAGATGCCATCTTGTCTGTGCAAAGTGGGGTCAAAGGTCATATGTACTTCTTTTTCTATGTTCGCTATGACGTGTTATCTCTATGGGAGGGAATTTTTTAGATGTGAAAATTGACATGACTCTCTTTATCGAGCACTATCTTACTTATGCTTCGGTGAATTTCTCTCAGATTTTGATATGTTGTAGCTGAGACTTTGCAGTATCAGGACTCGAATCATTGATAAAAAAAATCGGATCACCTTAATTTGTCAGTGATGACAAATTACAATCTCTAGTTCTTCTTTCTTTATTTCTTTATTTCTCCGCAAAAGTTGTGCAAGAGTTAGCTCAGAAAGTGCATTGCCTATCAATGTCAAACTTATACCATATATGTATCATGTCCCAAAGACGACGGGTCAAGTAAAATCGTAGTGATCAGTCGACCGTGACGTCACTATGACGTCATTATATGAAAACACATTTTCATGCATATCTCATAAATGGAATGGAATTTTTTAATGTAAATTACGTCAAATATATTTCAAGTCAAGCGGGTTCTACTCATTTTCTCAAAAATTCATATTTATCTTAACACGCGCGCGTACGCGCGCGTTGAAATATTTGTATGCTCAAATCGAGCTCAAAATCTTTTTGCACACGTTTCAGATCATTTGGAGCATTTTTTGAAAAATTGCAAAAATTGGACGGACGCGTACGCGCGCGCACATATTCGCACGCACAGCTAGTATGCAATAGAAATTTTCAGTTTTTTTACACGGATGGGATGTCCAAAATGTCAAGGAATATTTCTACCAAGTTTCAAGTCGATCCGACTCAATATGACGTCATACGGGCCCGTCAAACTCAAAATTCCGCGCGTGCGTCAATGGGGATACACAGTGCAACTATGCCAAACAACCGCCAATTTTAAATCGGATTTTACTCGTCAGGATGGACGGTGACCCCCCATTTTCTTGACATATTCTGAAAGCTGATGAGTTGTACATGTTATTTCATGGGTTGGCTATGCTGACAAAATGATTAAAAGATATCAAATTTCGTAATAAAGTAAAAAAAGTAAATTTTCAAAATGACGTCATCAAATTTCAAGTTCATTCGAGCTTATTTCACTAATCCTTTGCCAATTTTCACCCAAATTTCAATATGTTGTAGCTTATGAAATTCTCTTTCATAAATGTAATTAAACAATTTTGATTTGATGACGACATTACCTCGAAAAAATGGATTGAAGGTAACCTTGTCAAATTTGACCAGCTTACGTGTAATCTCTATGGGAGTGCAATTTTTATGGAAATGAAAATTGACATGACTATCTTTATCGAGCACTAGCTCACTTATGCTTCGGTGAATTTCTCTAAGATTTTTATATGTTGTAGCTGAGATGTACGGCTATCGTAAGTGTGCCCTTCGTTTTTTCATACGCTGTCGGAATCACGTGAAAAAACGTGGTTGAAATTGAAGTTTATCTTAGATGTATTGAAATATTTCTTTCTTTTTGCAACTTTCTTTGCAATAACTCAAGAAAAACAGCCCCTATCACCTTCATATTTTGCACATGTTTAGTTCATGTCATGAAAATTATTTCATAAAATTACAACTACTTGATCAGACGCCATCTTGGGTATGTAAATTAGGGTCAAAGGTCATAGATGTTTCATCCTGTATCTTGGTGAATACATGTCCTATCCTTCCCATATTTTGCACACGTCAAGACCATGTTACAGGGATCATTTCATAAAATAACCACTTTTTGCTCAGATGCCATCTTGTTTGTGCAAAGTGGGGTCAAAGGTCATATGTACTTCTTTTTCTATCTCTGCTATGACGTGTTGTCTCTATGGGAGGGAATTTTTTAGATGTGAAAATTGACATGACTCTTTATATCGAGCACTATCTTACTTATGCTTCGGTGAATTTCTCTCAGATTTTAATATGTTGTAGCTGAGACTTTGCAGTATCAGGACTCGAATGATTGATTAAAAAAAAGATCGGATCACCTTAATTTGTCAGTGATGACAAATTACAATCTCTAGTTATCTTCTTCTTCTTTCTTTATTTCTCCCCAAAAGTTGTGCAGAGGTTAGCTCAGAAAGTACTATGCCTATCAAGTTCAAACTTATACCATGTATGTATCGTGTCCCAAAGACGGCAATCGAACTAAAATCAAAGTGATCAGTCGACCGTGACGTCACTATGACGTCATTATATGAAAACACATTCTCAATCATATCTCATTAATGGAATGAAGTTTTTCAAGGAAATTCACGTCACATTTATTTCAAGTTATGCGCATTCTACTCATATTCTCAAAATTCACATTTTCTCTTGGTACGTGCGCGTACGCGCGCGTTGAAATATTTGTATGCTCAAATCGAGCTCAAATTTTTTTTGCACACGTTTTAGACCATTTAGAGCATTTTTTGAAAAATTGAAAAAATCGGACGGACGCGTACGCGCGCGCGCATATACGCACGCACAGCTCATATGCAACAGAAATTTTCAGTTTTTTCACACGGATCGGATGTCCACAATGTCAAGGAATATTTCTATCAAGTTTCAAGTCGATCCGACTCAATATGACATCATACGGGCCCGTCAAATTCAAAATTCCGCGCGTGCGTCAATGGGGATACACCGTGCAACTATGCCAAAAAACCGCCAATTTTAAATCGGATTTTACTCGTCAGGATGGACGATGACCCCCCATTTTCTTGACATATTCTAAAAGCTGATGAGTTGTACATGTCATTTCATGGGTTGGCGATACTGAAAAAATGATTAAAAGATATCAAATTTCTTAATAAAGTAAACAAAGTAAATTTTCCAAATGACGTCATCAAATTTCAAATTCACTCGAGCGTATCTCACTTAAATTTCGCCAATTTTCACCCAGATTTCAGTATGTTGTAGCTTATGAAATGTTCTTTCATTAATAATAAAACAACATTTTGATTGGATAACGTCATCACCTCGTAAAAATGGATTGAAAGTATCCTTGTAAAATTTCACCAGTTTACGTGTTATCTCTATGGGAGTGCAGTTTTTCTGGCAGTGAAAATTGACATGACTCTCTTTTTCGAGCACTAGCTCACTTATGCTTCGGTGAATTTCTCCCAGATTTTAGTATGTTGTAGCTGAGACTTTGGGCTATCGTAAGTGTGCCCTCCATTTTTTCATACAACGTTGGTATCACATCGAAAAACTTGGTTGAAAAATTGCATGTGGCTTCGATGCAGCGTCATTTTGCTTAATACACAGGGCCTATGGAGCATGAAATAGGTCATTGCATAGCGCATCCGACTCGTAATCCTAAGGTCCCTGGTTCGATGCTCACCCCTGCCAGTTTTTTAGGTGATCCGAGTGTCCTCTCGGATCACCTTCTGTATCTGTACTGATTCTTTCTTTTTAGGTGATCCGAGTATCCTCTCGGATCACCTTCTGTATCTGTACTGAATCTTTCTTCTTTCTTTGTTTCTTTCTTTATTTCTCCTCAAAAGTTGTGCAGAGGTTAGCTCAGAAAGTGCATTGCATCTCAATGTCAAACTTATACCATATATGTATCATGTCACAAAGACGACAGCGCAAGTAAAATCATAGTGATCAGTCGACCGTGACGTCACTATGACGTCATTATATGAAAACACATTTTCATGCATATCTCATTAATGGAATGGAATATTTCAATGAAATTTACGTCACATATATTTCAAGTCAAGCGAATTCTACTCATATTCTCAAAATTCATTTTTATTTCAAAACGCGCGCGTATGCGCGCGTTGAAATATTTGTATGCTCAAATCGAGCTCAAAATTTTTTTTGCACACGTTTCAGACCATTTGGAGCATTTTTTGAAAAATTGAAAAAATTGGACGGACGCGTACGCGCACGCACATATTCGCACGCACAGCTAATATGAAATAGAAATTTTCAATTTTTTCACACGGATCGGATGTCCAAAATGTCAAGGAATATTTCTACCAAGTTTCAAGTCGATCCGATTCAATATGACGTCATACGGGCCCGTCAAATTCAAAATTCCGCGCGTGCGTCAATGGGGATACACAGTGCAACTATGCCAAAAAACCGCCAATTTTAAATCGGATTTTACTCGTCAGGATGGACGGTGACCCCCCATTTTCTTGACATATTCTGAAAGATGATGAGTTGTACATGTCATTTCATGGGCTGGCTACGCTGACAAAATGATCAAAAAATATCAAATTTCTTAATAAAGTAAAAAAAGTAAATTTTCAAAATGACGTCATCAAATTTCAAGTTTACTCGAGCGTATCTCACTTATCCTTTGCCAATTTTCACCTAAATTTCAATATGTTGTAGCTTATGAAATGTTCTTTCATTAATGTAATTACACAATTTTGATTAGATGACGACATCACCTCGAAAAAATGGATTGAAGGTAACCTTGTCAAATTTGACCAGTTTACGTGTAATCTCTATGGGAGTTCAATTTTTATGGAAATGAAAATTGACATGACTATCTTTATCGAGCACTAGCTCACTTATGCTTCGGTGAATTTCTCTAAGATTTTAATATGTTGTAGCAGAGACGTAGGGCTATCGCTATTGTGCCCTTCGTTTTTTCATACGTTGTCGGGATCACGTGAAAAAACTTGGTTGAAATTAAAGCTTATCTTCGATGTATTGTAATATTTCTTTCTTTTTACAACTTTATGTGCAATAACTCAAGAAAAACATACCCTATCACCACCATATTTTGCACATGTTTAGTTCATGTCACAAACATTATTTCATAAAATAACAACTACTTGATCAGACGCCATCTTGGGTATGTAAATTAGGGTCAAAGGTCATAGATGTTTCATCCTGTATCTTGGTGAATACATGTCTTATCTTTCCCATATTTTGCACACGTAAAGACCATGTTACAGGGATCATTTCATAAAATAACCACTTTTTGCTCAGATGCCATCTTGTCTGTGCAAAGTGGGGTCAAAGGTCACATGTACTTCTTTTTCTATCTTCGCTATGACGTATTATCTCTATGGGAGGGAATTTTTTAGATGTGAAAATTGACATGACTCTCTTTATCGAGCACTATCTTACTTATGCTTCGGTGAATTTCTCTCAGATTTTAATATGTTGTAGCTGAGACTTTGCACTATCAGGACTCGAATCATTGATTAAAAAAAATCGGATCACCTTAATTTGTCAGTGATGACAAATTACAATCTCTAGTTGCTCTAGTTTTTATGATTTCCCCAACTCATTCCTTCTGCAAATGAATCATATTATTATCTACATGACGTGAAGAGGAACTACGTTCGTTTTGCTGTGTTGTACAGTGTGATATTCATATAACAATCTTCTGCCAAAATAAACACCTCTAAGAGCGGCGAGGTGGCTCAGTCGGTTGAGGTGCCTGTCAGATGCCTTTCAATCGCACGGCTCGGGTTCCGGTCGTGGATTCGTATCCAAGTGAGTCGGGCTTCAAAGTTATGAACAATGATGTGTGTTGTCATGCCGTGCCCTTGAGTGGAGGCAAAACACTCTGTCCCTCGATAGGACATAGTGTAAATTGAATACATGTAGTAAAGGGGAGGTTCTGTGAACGAGTGTCACAAACCACGCATGCAAAAGATCACGCTCCATTCAAAATTCACAGCAAAGAGCAGGAAGCAAAACCCGGTGAAAAGTGAAGCAACCACAACGTTAACTGGACCCCGTGAAACAACAACAAAAACAAACTAACAAACAAACAAACATATAAACAAAATTCCATGCCTGTCAAAATGCCAGTTACAGTATAACAAAAATTGTACACCACACACACACACACACACACAGACATGTACGCTTGCACTCACTAAATCCCAGCAGCTTGTGTACTCAAGCAAAGTCATCCTTCGAGATTCAAAATTCTTGTGATAAAATTTGGTTATAGATGATATGTAATTTCGGTCTGTTTGTCATGCCCCTAAATGATACGTCTCATCGATAAGATGTTAATAGGAATTAACTGAGCTTCTTCCGATCAATCTTACACAACTCACTGCATTTTGCAACTCTCTTCCCACCTCCCTGCTTACTGCATTCACCCGTGTGAAGTTCCCCATTGAATGGACTTTCATTCATCAATATTCCAGCTCACTTAAGTCGAACCGATCTCAATTCATTTCCATTCTCAGCTCAGCTCCCTGCAATGCGACCATGTACAGGTTGTACTTCCACTCACCCGAGCCTGGATCCCTACAAATTGAATCGATCTCATCGAGTCATCACTGCCAATCATGATTCCAGCTTGCTGCAATTCGACCCAATCAAATTTCACTTTCAGTCAGCCCGATCCTATCCTTTCTCCGAGCCTGGCGATTTAGGTTTATATCCCACGCTAGGTTTCAAAATACTATGATGCATATTTTCATGAAGTACTTTAGTGATTAGGTTATGCACAGAATAAAAGGCATCAGTAGAGGTCAACATACATTTGGATCGCAGGGATCTTTCAAGGATATCCTGACCCAGTTTTGCTGCAATTCGACTCCATCATATCAAACTGACTTCCATTTCTTCCTCATCCATGCTCCGTGCAATTCGACCCAATCAACTTCTACAATGCATAGATTATGTCACGAATCCAGCTCCTTGCAATGCGACCTGATCACAACTCACTTTCGTGAATCCTGTTCCAAATTCATATCATTTCTACTTGGTCGCAATTCACCGCAAGTCTGAATCCAAAACTATTTTCCCTACCACAGACAAGCGGCAGACACCCATTAATTAGTCACCTTTCAGTATTGACGAACGAGAAATAAAAGACTTGCAGTGTATCGATATCATTTTCCATGTGTAGTGCATTGGAAAGAAGTTACTTTAATATGCGAAAAATACACAAAGCAAAATGCAATGTATTTGTATGTACAGGAATCTGAATATTACAAATAAATCCAACTCAGTACTACACATATTTCATAATTTTTTAATCAAAAGCATAGTAAATACACAGACTTTGTTTCACTACTTCAAGGCATTGTTCTTAGTCTTATCTGGTCTTTACATCTATGTCTTGCAAGAACTTTATATAAAATTGCAAAACAAACAAAACAAACAAACCCACAAACAGGAAATGTGTACGCTGTACCACGGAGTTCAGATTTTTGGCCATTCATGAATTAACTGGTTACACTGCAACTCCCTGTAATTACAGGACAAGTCCACTTTTATATACATGTGGATTGAGTGAATGCAACAACATTAGTAGAACACATCAGTGAAAGTTTGGGGAAAATCCAACAATCCGTTCCAAAGTCATAAATTTTCAAAATATCTGTGCAGTCACAGCTGTATGAGAAGACTACTACAGTGTATGATGTCACATGCATACAACGATATAAGGAAAACAAAAAGGAGAATTTCACAAAACCTTACTTTTTGAATAAAGTGCACATTTCTTTGACTTGTTACTGACGTATGTTAAGGGTAATATTGTTCCCCTGCCTTCTGAAAGAAAGAAGTCAAGT
Source organism: Diadema antillarum (assembly GCF_040938485.1). Lineage (NCBI taxonomy): Eukaryota > Metazoa > Echinodermata > Echinoidea > Diadematoida > Diadematidae > Diadema > Diadema antillarum. Next base: position 103,552 of record NW_027272670.1, read on the forward strand.
GCTCCTTTGTTATGCGAAAAAAGTGAAAATACGTTGAATTTTCTTTATTCTTTCTTTATATCGTTGTACACATGTGACATCACAAGCTATAGTAGTCTTCTCATCCAGCCGTGACTGAGCAGAAACTTCAAAAATTCATAACTTTTGAACGGATTGTCCGATCTTCCACAAACTCTCACTGATATGTTCTACTAATTTAGCTGTATTCATTCAACCCACATGTCTATGAAGGTGAACTTGTCCTTTGATATCCAGATTCACTTCTGAACTTTCTCTAATACCTGATACATGCAAAGTCACTTTGAATATATTAAAGTTCAGGGGTTCAGCACTTTGCTACTTCTCAAATCTAACGATAGGTTTATTGTGTGATATGATGCCCAATGATAGTCAATGCTAAAATCATTTGTTAGAATCAACAAAAACATATGAGAGTGATACTGGTTGGGAGAGGAGAAAAAGAAGATATAGATGTGTAAATTTTTTTCTCTTTGCAAAATGTTCATGATATGCTTGACTGCTGATTTGAGATAGCTATTAAAATATCCTACTCCCAACTGTTTTTAGAGCAGCAACATAATAGAGGGTCGTACGGTACTGTAAAAGTGGAAATTTTCGTGCATTTCGCGAAACCAGACGCTAGCGCAAAAATAAAAACACACAAATATTTTTGCATGCCATATGTTCCAGTAGTTAATGTCCTGATTTCGGGGAATTAAAAACATGCGAAATCCATCTTACCTGGCCGAGCGCGAAAAAGTACTCGCGCGAAAATATCCACCTTTACAGTACCATGACTGACAGAGACTGTGATCATCAAAACGTAATCACATCCTACTACATCATGGGATATTGGCTTATGAGCAAAGTGAACGACAGAGCCCGAACAAGCCAACGGGATTTCGATGTGACATTTTGGAAGAAATTATTATGAAATTTAGATTACACTAAAGATGACAAGGAAGAAGATAATATCAGGGGTAAAATGAGCCAGGTCGGAGTTCTGATGAGTACTATATTGTGCTGCAGGCCTATTTGTCAACAAAATAAATCAATGCAGCTGTAAATGCATTATTATGACATCACTGATGTATATTTTGGTAATCAATGATCTTGATCAGAACTGAGCTGCAAAATGATCCATCTGTCCTCATCATTTCAATGTAGGAAGAGACTATGAGAATGAATTACTTTATAGAAGGTTTGGTTTAGGAACCAGAAAGGGCAGATTCACAAAGAGAAAACTGTGGTAGACCAAGTCTCTTCCAAATCATCATAACCTGATTGGTGGTAAGATACTAACACACTTTTCTTTAAGAATAGAAAGGAAAATAAGAAAACACCTGTTTGATATCAGTGTAAGTGCCAATTAGTGAGGGTTCTGGTATCAAACACAACTATTCTGTCTATGTGATCAAAGTTAAATGGCTTAGTCCCCTTACAGGGTAGACAACATATTTGCGAGGGACCATGGGAAGGCATCGGAGAATGGGGTGAGGGGTCAATCAAAGTTGTCACATTGTTGTGTAATGTGTTTTCCGTCATCCTGTTATACAACTATCGACAACTAATCAGGCCAGTAAGAAATGCAACCCTGGGCATACTAGTGTTCAGGGAACATTCTACAAAGGCCAATGCCTCTGATGCATTTTGACATGCTGCTGTCGGCAGAGAGCATCTGGCCAACCCGGTTTTCAGCTAATGAGCTGTGATTGGTCAATAACTGGTCCCTAGCTCACCAGGCACCTTGTCGTTACCCAACGCTGTGCGAGCAATGCAGCGACTATTGTTACAGAAAAATACATTGTACTGCGTGTACACCCATAAACATACACGCGCATGAACATACTCTGTGCTGGGTAACAACTGCTCTGAGGATAAACGACGTGGCACCTTTCATTGTGGCTGGCCAGACTCCCTCTACCTACGCCACTGGCTGCCAGTAGCTGCTAGCGCCCTCTACAGCTGAGCCTTGTACTTGGCGATCTGCAGCTCATGCTTCATCCTGTCGGCCTCCAGCTGCCGGAAGTACTCCGCATCCTCGTCTCGGTAGAGCTGGTCCTGGTACTCCCTGATCTCCCTCTCCATCTTCTCCCTCAGGTTCCTCTTGATGCGGTGCAAGGCCTGGGTGGAGGATGTAGGGCAGGATGTAGAGCAAAAAGGAAAATACAAAACAAATTGGAGACATCCTTGAGATGATAGGTTTGTATTTCACCTGAGCACCTGTGTCTGTGTGGTTCAAAAACACCTTCACAACAGCTAACTTGTGGGTGATACTTTATCTTATCAAAATACAAACAGACAGAAAAAAAATTCTTGTTTCTAAGTTATTGGAGAGATTGGATTACCTCCTTTCTTTTTCCCAGTGATAGGATGGTTTCATAACCCCATGAAGCTTAATTTATTGCTTACACCAGCGGACTTTCAAAGGGCCCCTGTTGATCCTGCCCTATGGTGAATATTTCTAGGTATTTAAGTAACAACTTGTGTTATCAAAATGAGTTCAATTTTAATGTAAATTATTTCATGACCAGGGATAGAATGCAGACAGACAGTAGCATAGGAAACCTGAAATTCTGTCCCTGGAAGTTAGTGTAGAGGAAGAAAACTCTTTAGAGGGATAGTATAGTATTGGAGGAGATGAGGATGGGGTTTTTAATTTTTTCGAGACACAAAGAAACCACTTAAGAAATAGTACAGAGCATACCATTCTAAGAGGAATTCAAAGTTTATTTGATGAAAATCGGTGTTGGAATGGCTGAGATATCTAAAGATAAAGTAAAACAAAGCAATCATAATAAAAATTGGGTCCCACCTTTTATTAGGATCACTTTGTTTTGGATATCTCAGCCATTTCAAAACCAATTTTCATCAAATAAATGGTAAATTCCTCTGGGAATTGCATGTTCTTTCATATTTCATTGGAGGTTTCTCGTTATCTCTCTCTCTCTCTCAAAAAAGAAAATGTTAGAAACTTTAAATTAGGTCTTAACCCGAACTATATGATCCCTTTAAAAAGGGGATGGCTAGTAACTGATCAGTGGGAATCAGTGGGAATGCTGGAGGTTGACTGTTCCAATCCTTGTGGGATTCATTTAAGAGTACATTGTATATCTATTGTTGTGTGAAAATTATTTGCTTCAGAATGGTCTCATATTCAAGTAATGTGCAGTTTAATGCTTCCAGGTTAGCGTGCCTGGTCAGTGACGGGGCATTAATCTGCACATTACTTGAATATGAGACCGTTCTGAAGCAAAGAATTTCCACACAATAGTAGATATATAATGTACTTTTAAATAAATCCCACAAGTATTGGAACAGTCATCCCCAAGCATTCCCACTGATTGCCACTGATCGGTTACTAGCCATCCCCTTTAACCCTTTCTGTGCCAGGGACTTTGGACAGTTTGTACAATGCCGAAGAGTTCTTTGTGCCAACTGGCGCGTACAGCACAAACACACAAAGGGTTAATGTTATGGTAATGTCACGGGAGACTCACATTTGACTGCTCTCTATCTCTGGTGTTCAATTCCTGTCGCTCCTTGGCAATGGTCTCTGCTAGCATTTTGAACTGGTCTCGATAGCTGGTGGAACAGGTGGTTAAGGTCTCTTCCAAATCAGCAGTTTCTTTCTCCTGCTTTATAGTGGAAAAGAACACACAGGAGGTCCTTGTTTTCATGCCATCAATATTTACATTGTTGTTTCCATGATTGGAAGAGCCAGAAGAAAGAGAGAAAAAAAATGCACAAACACAAATGAACCACCACTGCAGCTACCCCCCCCCCCCTTCCCAGGCATATAGTTGTAGTCAGTTTTATCAGTATATTATTACCATTCATAGTTGTCGTAGTACACTATTTTGATGCCATATTGAGGTGGCCGTTCAAAGAATTTAAAACAACGGTCTTTTCGGAGAAAAACATTGTTAGAATATCAACATACTTATGTATCCAAGTTTGGCATAAGCCAACAAAGAAATGACAAATAATACATTCAGCATTGTGTTTTCTCAGGCTTGAACATTAGCACCTTGCAAACTACTAATGTTAGATGTGAAATTGTGACGACCTGCAAGTCCTTTGAATCAAAGGTGAGGCCTGATGGGACACAGCATTATCAAAATGCTCCGAAAGGATACTAGTTCTCAAGTGACTCGACTTCGTCCCTTTGGCGCTTAGAATTCTCCTCTCTCTTCTCGGCGGCATACTTGCGGAGCTCACGAATCCTCGCCTTCTGTATCTCCATACCCTCCTCAAACAGGTGTTTGAATATCTGAAATTCCAGACATAAGATATTACAAAGAAATGCCATGTAAATGTACCAGATGACACCAGGTGAAAATACAATCAACCTCATCTAAAGTCAGATCCACAGGATCTGACTTCCCACAGGGAAAAAAAAATACCCTTTGACTTGCGTGATTTGGACTTACGCTAGAGAAATCACATGTCAGGGATGATATTGAGGTTTTTTGAAAAAAATCGCAAATCAAAATTTTCAGGTGATTTTGATACATGAAAATAGCAAAATGAGTACAGACTTGAGGAAAAAAAAATCTGAAATTAGATTTAAATGTACAGAATATCATGCCTGACATGTTTACATCGATCCAGGGTAGATTTTTGCTTTCACTTTCATAGCCAATATTTTTTTTTTTACTTGTGCGAGGTCAATATAGGCCAGGTTGACTGTATTGGGACTGATGATAAAAAAGTCAACTATAAATGTATAAATGCACGTGAGCATCTCTTTCATGGGAATTTACTTGGCAATGAGTGGAAATATGAAGAGTTGGCTGGCTGTTGACAGGAATAATATGTTTGATGCAATAAGGTTGCGAGTCATGGACGCTCAGCAAAAATCTGGAGAAGAAAATAGCCACTTTCAAGATGAGATGTTTCCGTCGATTACTTGGAATACATTGGCATGATCGCCGCACCAATGCATCAGTGCTGAAAGAGATCAGGAGGAAAGTTTGGGATTATGAACCACTGCTGGACATAATGAAGAAAAGGAAAATGCAGTGGTTCGGACATGTCACCCGACGGCCAGAGGTACACTAGCGCATATGGTAATGCATGGTCGGGTGGATGGGCAGCGAGCTCAAGGAAGACCAAGGAGGAATTGGGTGGGCGATGTGAGGAGATGGGCGGAGAAGCCGGTGGAAATCTGTGTGAGAATGGCGGAGGATAAGGAAACCTGGAGAAGGACATCTCAGTGCCCCAACAGCAGAAATGCTACAGGTGTGACCTGACCTGACCTGCAATAAGGTTTCAGTATTGGACAAGTGAGTCGAGTCTCTGCTGGATTGGGCAAGGGGTGGCAATCATCCGGTTTTCACTTTAAGTTTTCATGGACTTTGAACCGATTCCAAAGCCTTTAAATAACACCACAAAAATGACACATACATTAATGCCAAGAAAAAATTGCTAGTCAGGCAAACTTTCTTTGAATTGCCTCTTCTGTTCAAGTGCCTCTAATTTTCACACTTGTACTTCGGAAAGCGTAGAATGAAAGTGAAACAATCGCAAGTATGCGTCTGGAGTATCGAGTCTATCATGGCCCCTCGTTGAAATCTCTCGTTGAATTCGATGTGAAAGTGCAGATGGCTTCAGCTTTGAGAAATTAAGGAAAAACTTCTATTTCCTGTTGCTTTCTTTACATATCAATGGTGTCATCTGACTGCACTGGGGTGGAATGGTGCATGATGACCTCAAATCAAATATATTTGACTTGTCTAAATAGCATATTATGAAGACTTCCTGTTTTCTTACCCCCCCCCCCTCACTTCTTGCAACATAAATGTATACAGCATGCATAGAACACTTGTAAAAAACAGCTGAGCAATGCCAACCTTGTAAACAGCATTGCAGTACTAGTATTCTGAGGATTTGAAAGGAGTATTTTAAGTGGAAAACAGTAGTTTTCATGAAACATGCACTGTTTGAATGAAAACAGTACAAAACACTGCAATAAATAAATGAACAAACAAACAAACAAACAAACAGCTGGCATCTCTGCTACTGCATTCCAATACATGCATGGTGTGAAACCCAAGCATGTAGTACATTGTAATTACCAACTTCTGCTTTACTACACTGTTTGCATTGTTGAAACAATATGTTTTTACGCACAAGTTGCAATGGGCTGGGCAAGGCAGATAAAACTTGTGCAGCCGAGTATGAATAAAATTGAGCTATAATGCCAGTACACTGATCTTTTGTGATTTAAGTAGTGATGTGTCCATTGTACAATAATGTACCTGTTCTTCTCTGGTCCTTCGTTTCATGGCCCTAGACCTGGCCCTCAGGCGGAACTCATCGTAGTACCGCCTAGCTCTGGCATTGACCTGTTTCTGCTCAGCAGCCTTGCTCCTCAATACCTTCTCCTGGTTGCGCCGTTCTTTGATCTCTCTCTGTGTCGAGATTGAGAGGAGATTGAAAACTGTGTTATTCTCACTCAGAGCTCGGGCCTTGATTGTTTCACTTGTATACTACCAGGTATACAATGATAGGTGTAATTAGATTAATTTTGTACAACAGTGAATCACATAATCAAACTTGCATGAATCTGAGAGAAAATTCTAAAGGCTGCTTGGCTGGTCTTTTATGATTTTAGAAGTGATGTTATGTCTTCTAGATTCACATTATCTGTGCTGTGGCTACCTGTTCAGAATTATTGTTGGTTGTGTGTGTGTATGTGTTTGTCTGTAATATTTCAATTGAATACTGACCGCATTTTTAGAATATAAAATTTTGCAAAAATAATGCTCTTTGGTTAGAATGAAACGAAGCTGTGACCATTCCAAAAATTTTTTCTAGTTCACCGTTCATTTGTCCATTAAAATGACAATGCCTATGTATGTCACTGGGTTGTCAAAATGGTACAGCAATACTGATACTGATTTTCAAGATGTTTCCCCAACATATCATCACATATTGTCCCGAATGGGTCTTTCTGCAATGCATTGAGTAATGGTTACCACCATAAAGGTTGAAACTGTTGTGCAACTTATTAATTTTTTTATTGTTTCTTGTGCCAGGTCAATTTCAGTAAACTCACTTGCTTATGATATCACAGACTAGAGTACAAAGCAAATTCTTGAAATCTCCAAAAAAATATACATATATTTGTGTGTTGTCATTTTTGCACAAATCAAGTGGTATATTATAAACCATAACTCCACGAAATATTCCAAATTTACAGTGTGTTGAGGTTGAACACACCACTACTTTGCTTCTGAATGTAGGGATAATATCTACTAAGAGACAGGATGATGACCTATATCCTGCATCCATACCACACTTTGTCACTCACCATCCTCTCGTTGTGGGCCAGCTCTTTTTTCATGATGGACACCAGAATCTCTTGCTTCTTCTCCGCCTCCTCGATCTCCATAATTTCAAAGAAAAAAGTCAAAACTGTACATCTAATTTCTCAGGTTTTCTAATGTGTGGTTCATTCTATTACAGTGGACTCCCATTATAACTAATTCCTTGGGACTGGCAATTTTCTTTCGTTATATCGGAATTTTGTTATAACTGAAGAAATAAATGATAAAAAACAGAGAGATGATTATGTTGAAGCCTGAATCTTTATTTCGTTGAATTTTGTTATAACCATGTTGGTTCAAAATAACAGGAGTGCATGGTATTAAAGTGGTCCACAGACTAAGGGTAAAGCATCTAATGTCCATGCTTCAGACCAGTATGGTTCAATGTCATACACTTCCTCGTTCTTGATAGGGAATCCCCAATACATACAGATCCTTCAGAGACAAGGTTTACTTGCTAGCAAGCCACAAAAACTTGCATGTTAATAGGTGATCTACTTTGACCAACATTCAACTAACTATACATCATGACAGATTTCTAAATGAAAATGGCAGCAATCATCATGCCATCCCAAAGCACCCTCTTGAGTCCAGAGTCTGTGTACTTTTAAATATGTGTCACTACACCAGCAATAAGGGAGTTCATGGTTAGTGCATGTTTCATTTGACCCCTACACCAGAGACTTTCAAATTACATGGACATGTGTTGTGATCGAGAATTCCTTTGTTGAAACATGGCACCTTTGTATAAAATCAATGTTGATAAAGTGCACGAAGAGATTTTGTTAAACAGTGTTGATGAATGACTTACACCTGTACATTCTAATTTAGTCTGAAACACATATTACCATAATTCAGTATACAAATAATGAATGTTTATGAGTGCAATGGACAGAATATTTCATGAGGTGAAAGATGAAATGATCCATTCAACAAGGCGCAGCCGAGTTGAATGGAACAAACATTTCATCTTTCACCAAATGAAATATTCTGTCCATTACATGAATGAAAACATTTTTTATTTGTTTTATATAACGCCTGTAAAGAGATCCTTGTCCTTTCATGTTTTATTAATTTAGAAACAATAGAGAATCTGAGATCGCGAGAATGCTCAGCTCACTGAGCTCTTTATGCTAGGTAGCGCGCTGTCGCACAATAGACATACACTGCAAAACGCAAGCGTATACGCGTAGTTCCCGGGCTCTCAGTGAGCGTGCAATGGAGCAAATCGTATGGATCCAAAATTGCACGGTAAAAATGGAACCACAATTGCACGGATAATGACATCATAGTGAAATGGGCCGAATAATCAACGTCAAACAACCAATCAAATGACAAGGATCTCTTCAGGTGTTATATAAATTCTCATAGTTGCCCAAGGATTCTTTTTCTTTTAAAGTCAGTGGCAAATACACAGACATTCTTATATGACCTCTTTTTTTTGCACATGCACAAATCACAACCGCGAACTCCTTTATTCATCTCACCTTGCTCTGAGACTTGGGTTTGCGCTGCTGGTGTGACAGCGCCATCTTGGTCAGGTGCTCCATGTGTTTCATCTGCTGGGACCACATCCGCTGCGCGGAATGCGGTGACACGTGCAGGAAGGGGAACTCGTGCATCAAGGTCGGCAGGAGGTCGTCATCTCCGACCCTCACTGAAAAGGGGAGGACAAGAGATATGGGGCCCGTTTCAGATAAATACAGTTGGAATCCTTCATGGATCAGGCTAAAAACAGAAACCACCAATTAGGTGTAGACTGTTGCAGATGTCGCACCGCTTATTCTTCAATATATCTGACACAGAAATTTATGCCTGATGTTGCAGGAGATGCATCATATCAACAAAAGAATCTCTCAGAAAAGCTACTAATAGGTATGTCCTAACGAAGAACACTACATGTACTCACTCCAATATAGTTTCAAGGAAGATTTAAGGTATGAAAAGTACTACAGGTAAGAAGCATTTTGGTGGGAGAAGCGATGAAAACATTGAGGGATAACAGTGATGATTGAGACTACATCACTGGCTCCAACTCACAGGGTCGTTCCCCAGCTGATGAGGTGCTTGGGGTGGGTTCTGATGATGCAGAGCGGCCCCGTCTCAAGGCAGGTGGGGACGAGGATCGCTTTGTAGTTGTCCGCACTGAGCGTCTGCTGCCCCCGGTGGTTGCAGACTGAGCAGTGGGCACACTGTACTTCTTGGCTGGCTTGTACTTGGTTGTTTCGGGCTGGCTATGGATGGCTTTGTATTGAGAATCCTGTGAACAGAAAAAAAATATCACAGGGCATGGCATACATTTGTATTTTCAATTGAAGAAAAAATCTGTACAACACACAAAAGTGTAACTGAAAAATGTACTTATGAAATTAGGTGAAAGATACACAATGTATGAGAAAAAAATACTTCTTTAAACCGGCATGTACTAAAACAGAATATTCATGGTACAGAAATGTCTTTTTTTTTCATGGGTAAAAAGCTCTATTGTGACAGTACAAGTTTGTAGTGTGCAATGTACACAGTGAAGTTATACTGATAAACTCTAAACAAGAAAGAAGTTTTGAACTTCTGTGTGTTACCACTCAAAATCGCAGCATTCTTTTGCTAACAACTGTGGTAAATTGCAAAAGTCACTTCTTTGCTTTGAGCATTATTCTTGGGAGCACAAGCACATAAACACAAAACAAGCCAAGCAGACAGAGGTTTATTGCTACAAAACAGACTTCAGTCATATATTCTTAAATGGAGGTAATGAGTAATAGGTTCACGTCATGAATCATTCAAACAGTCACTTTGACTCACCATTTGCTTGGCGACCCTCTTGCGTCTCCTGACCTGAGCGCTGACTCCCCTCTTGACCTCTCGGAGATCAGTGGCGTAAGAGTGATGCAGGGCCGTCTTCAGTCGGTCCTGCTCCCGAGTCTCCTGGGCCAGCCGACGTCTGACTTTTCCCATCATCCCTCTAGCATCCTGATTGATGGCATCCTCGAAGTGCACTGCCTTGAGAGGGGCCCTCATCTTTGGGGATGCGGACCTTGGTAGGAGGACACCCCTCTTGGAGGGCACTCTTGCACCCCTCCTCTTCCCCTGGGCCACTGGCTTCTTTCTCGGTCTCAGATGGTAGCCACTACTCTCACTCCTCTCCCCAAAGTTTACGCTGCTGTGTTCTTCTCCTTCTTCCTCATCATCATCACCTAGAGATCGTTCATTCTCCCTGGCAAGAGGATCACCATGGCTACTGTACGGTACCTCCCAGTCCGCATCGTCTTCATCCCCACTGCTTCTGCTGGGCCTGTGATGAAAATTTTTCATTGTATCTTTTGAAATAACAGTCATGAAGACTCAAAACAAACAAACAAACAAAAAATCCAATGAACACATCCCTGCTACTGCTTTCACAAATGAAAGACATTAGGACAAATTGTCCATGCCACTTACTGGAAGATGGACGCCCAGTGTGTTCCAAATCGTGAGCATCCAGAGCATTCCGCTCAATTTTTAAGAATAGAAACCAAATACACAATCTTTTTTCAGGACCCACTAAAATTGTGTGCCACAAACTACGCACAATAAAAACAAGATCATTGGAAGGGCTCTTGAAAATCCAATATGTATAGCTACAAGTAAGCACATGTCACATTATCTTCTTTTTTTCTCCAGATTCTAATATTCTCCATGTACATTTTGCCATCACAAAAACTCAAAGGAAGGTGATTTGATGCTTATACATGGGTGCTATCATTTCTCTAATTTTCTTCTTTTCATTGACTGTTTTTTAAAATTTGGTTGTATTTGGGAAATAACTTTGTGAGAATAGTTACTGTACAGCTTAGACTAACATTCATTCTGACAAATATTTGATTGACACACAAGAATTGATAGTCGTACATTTCTCCTTACCTGAATCTTCTGGATGGTTGTCCTTGCCCTCTGCTGCTGCCCGGAGAGCCTGTCACCTCGTCTTCGAAGGCCACCCGCCGTTTCCTAGCGACCTTTCGTTGCATGAAACTCTGTGCAACGGAAAGCATAAATCAAAAATTTTAGAGATAGAGGGAGAGACGAATATATCACGTGGATAATGGCTAGAGGCTCTTTGACAGCCCTTGCCAGTCTTTGCAGTGGTCTCATCACACAAGTTCTATTACATCCTTCATAATTGAAATTTTGATTGCTGATCAATCGACACAGCATCACATGGTCAAAGGGAACATTGCTTTGGTGTTGATGACATTGAAGACAAAGTGCTGGCAGAGAAAAAAATGTGCACAAGATAATGTAATATTTATGGTGATGATGTAATATTTATGGTTATAATGTACTATACCATGAATATTACGTCATAGATATGTGATCCATCAATAGTATGTGAAATTGCTATCGGTATCAGCCTCATAGACCACTGTGCAGTGGTGGATCCAGAGGGGGGCGCACTGGGCGCGTTCCCCCTCTTTATTTTTAGTTAAAACAAAAGAAATAAAAAGAAAAAATGGGGGGTGCGTGCGCTCCCCCCTTTAATTTTGCAAAGGCGCCTCCCCTTTACAGAATTCGTGGATCTGCCCCTGACTGTGTATAATCTGATCTTGTCCATCACAGCACACTTATCATCCGCGCTACAATATATAAACAATTTGACTAGTTTCTTAAAGATTCGCAGCAGGAATTTAATACAAATAATTGTATCAGGCACTGTTTTGAGCTACAAATGACAGAAATTTGTACTATTTTCTTTACAGCTGCACCCCTCAGAATAGAAGTGCCATCTTTGCTTCCTTGGAATCCATAATCTCAACTACATCCTCTATCTTAATGGTACAATCATTTGATTGTTCTCTCTCACCCTGTCGTATGTATCCTCCAAGTCAGCCATAAGAGATGATCCACGTCCAGCCACCTCTGACCTCCTGACCTCTCTTGACCCCAACAATTCATCAACTCCCGATTCTGAACGAATGGTTGACGAGTCTAAAGAAAAATCGTAGCTGCGACGCCCTGTTGCTCTGGCACGTGGCGGCAAACTTGCAGGGTATGTCTCCTGCTCTGAGTCTGCAGCAGCTGCTGCTGTTGGTCTACCTCTACTGTAGCCGCTGGTTGCTGGGGCAAAGTTGCCCTGTCGCTGCTGTGGTCTGTGGTGAGTGCTCTGCCCTGACGTTGCTGCCACATTTCTCAGCCTGTGGCCATCTATCTCAGCAGAAGTGCTGCCTGGCCTTGGTGACGGCCGCTGACGGGGCAACATAGCTGGATAGCCGCTGGAATATATTGTTGCTGCAGCATATTGCCTTTCTTTTCCAAGACCAGAATGTCCAACGTCTTGTGCTTTTACAGATTCATAATCATTAGCACTCAGTTTGGTGGGTGGTGTAAATCTAGGTGATCTTCTTTGTGACAATTTTTGACCTTCGTTTATGTGCGACCTATAAATAACAATAAGAAAATAGTATATCAAGTCATCTTCCCAAGTCTCACTTAACTTGTGACCTTTTCCTGGTTTTTGCATGTGTCCTGTACTTTGATGATTTGACATCCACTCTTTATATTGATACAACTTTAGCATCTACTACTGTAAAAGTGGAAATATTTGCAGACTCCAGTGAAGCAGTGAGGTTGAACACAAATATTCAACTCGCACCACAGATGTTCCACAGAGGTTCGTTTTTTTCTCAGAATGATCAGTAAGTTTAGTTGTGCATAGAAATATCTGAAATGCCTGCTTGAAAAATACAGATACAGACAAGACCAGACTCGGTATCAGTTATAGATTCATACATTGTTCTAATATATAAAACAATGGATATGAGGCGAATACATAAACACACTGCAATTAGGACATAGAAATATGACAATGCCATAGGAAATAAAGTTGGATTATATCAATCTTTAACCTACACTAAACTAACCTCTATCTGAAGAGGTCAAATGAAGGAACTGCTTCAAACAAGAACAATTCTTTTTTAATGTCTTTGGAATTCCTGCATGAAAATGATGGGAAGTCATACCATTTGTTGTTGTTTTTGTTGATATCAGGATAGTTTTAAGCCTAAGACCTACAGACACATCAAACAACTAGCAGTGACAGTGCAATACTGTTATATTATGTCAGTCATCGAGAACCAAAAGCGTCTTGCATGATACGTCATTAGATGAGTCTTGATGTTAAGATGGGACATCAAGAGATGACTTCTTACTTCCTTCGTGATGAGTCTGGTTGCGGGGTGGCTGCTGAGCCTTGCTCTGATGACCTCACACCCATCCCAGCATCGGGCTGAGGCGTGGTCCGACGCGACCTATGAGGTCTTCCATCTGATGCTGCTGCCTTGGTAACCCCAGAGGGAGATGGTACAGTCTCTAAAGATAGAATTAAGAGTGATAAGTTAATAACATGCTCATCAGGAATTTAACAACATCACTTTGCCTAAATTTCTTATTGCCCTACTATTACTGATATTTCACCACTATTTGCCTAATCTTGTTGATAAAGATTAAAGAGCAAGAAACATATGAAATATCTTGTGTTTAAGTTAAAATCAAGGAAAACTTCAAGGAATTTATGTAACTTTGAATTCAACATGATTAATGAACATAGCCATGCTCATACTTCACTAAGTCTTGTGCAAACATCATAGCCCTTGAACAACAGCCTCCCAAGAACTGACTGAAATTAAACTTCTTCTTTTTTTTTTTTTTGTACACGGATACATGTCAATTGTGGCATACACAGAGCATCCAAAAACTGTTCATCTCACCCAAGTCATCACCAACAGAATCCATGTCTCTAGTCGTAGTCAAAGATGACTGGCTGAGTAGACTCTCCAACAGTCTGTTGTATGGTGACAGCCTCTCCGCCATGAATGCCTTGCTGCCAGGCCTCTGCCCAATATTTGAGCCAGTGGCTGGTTTGGAGAGTATTGAGGGTGAGGATGCAGTGCTGGGGGCCTTGGGCCAGGAGACTGTGGAAAACGAACTGCTGACAGTCTGGAAAAGGTCAAAGGTCAAAAGTCACACCCCAAACTGTCAGATATGCATCATTTTCTTGAATTTGTTGAAGATTATACATAAATGATAGTTGCTTTTATACACCATTCATTGGTTCAAATGTTGATGATTTACAAATTCCCAGCATCCAATAATTACACACTAGATCAAACAATGAGCTAAACTTTCTTTACATGACATCACTTTTCAGAGATCAAGCTGTTCAGACTTCACACGGCAATCCAGAATTTTGAATATCAAACTTGAATAAAAGGACCCCTCCAGAATACAAATGGCCAATCATGATTTGAAAAAAAAAGGCATCAGGGAGAAAACGTGAATCTAGTGTTTTTCAGACCTACAAAACTACATGTACCTTTGTTAGCACAAAACTTGTTTTGACATACCGGTAAACACGTTTATAAACAAGTTGTGTTGTCAGTTTGAAACCTTTCAATGGTAGTGACCTAGGACTGTGGATATTCAGGTAGAAAAGTCATGGGGGCTGGGGGCTGGGCAAAGAGCTTTTCCCCAGTAAGTACTAGAGTGTGGAGTATGCATACGCCCTGTACTATTGTTTTGTGAGCACTGGAAGATGATGAGGCAGTAGGTTCACCCCTCTTGCTAACACGCTAGCAAATGAGCAACCGAGAAGCAGCCAAATCTAGAAGTGCATACTCGCGTAAAAGTTCAAAAGTTTGCGTAATACGCGCTGTAAAAATTTTACTTCAGTACGCAAAGTCCGCCATTACTAAGTGGGTAATGGCAGCCCCATTGAAATCTCAGACACCATTGTATGGTTCGGCCTCTAGTGGTGGAGAGAAGAAAAATCTCTTTGGGGCTGGGGGACTATGACTTACAGCAGGTGGCAGTCTCTGGCCATCTGTCATGGTGGTTTCCATCAGCTGAGACAAGCGGCCTTCGGAAATATCAAAGCTCTGGTGTCCTGTCACGGTGTGTTCAGACTTATCAAAGGTATTGTTCAGTAGGGCTCCCCCCGCAGAGTCTCTAGCATCCTTATGTTTGCGTTCTGTAGATTTGAAACAGAAACATGTCATTCAGAATTCATTTGTGCATGCAGCATGTATAGGTTTGTCTGCTGTAGGTGACAAATGAAATAGATAAAAGTGCACAAATTTTTTGATTGAATGCATCTTTAGACTACAGAGATGGCAAGCAATTCTGTACTACTGGAGTCTAGTGCATGAAGAAATGTGAAACTATGGATTTGAGAACTATTCTCAGAGGAAGTTTTTCTGTGTTCAGTACTGATAACAAACAGACAGAGTTTGCTGTAGGTATGGCCTGTGGTGTGCTATACTGTAAAACCAGAAATTTTCATGAATTTTGCGAGGAGCCAAGATTCGCGAAATTAAAAAGCACTGCACATGAAAGTTCTTGCCTATGGTATTGAACATTGAATGCGAGTGGGAATTCATGAAAATTTCACACTGCGAAAAAGGCCATCGGCTCCAATTCGCAAAAAAATTCAAGCTGCATATATTTTTGGTACCGTAACACCAGAAACATAAAACCTCCACAGATTAGAACTGACAGCCTTTTAGCAGCATAAAACATTGGCGAATCACCACTCGTATTCAATGCATTGTGTAGACAAATACTTTTACATGCACTTTACCTTTGTAAATCTTGGCTCCTCGCAAAATTTGTGAAAGTTTCATGGATGCAAACATTTGCAAACAACTACAACAACAACAACAACAACAAAATATTTAGCTTACTTGTGTGGCGGGATCTGTGGCTTGCCGATTCCTCGCCAAGTTTGATGAGCTCAGCGGTGGAGTCGCTGGCCTCAGACAGGACGTCTGCCTCCCTGTGGACAGATATACTGCTGGGAAGGGAGAGGCTGTCCAGAGACCTACCAGTAAATGGACAAAGGACATCATGAAGAGTGAAAGACTTCAAGACTTCAATGTCTGTATTGGCACAGTCGGCACTGTAACATTGGGTACAATTTGTCGGATGAATTCAATGCTGATCGGTTGTATTTTGAAAAGTTTGTGGAATATGTAAAGGGATAATTATCACACCAGAAATGCCCATTCTTCCTGCACAATCTACAATCTGTGTTGCATTTAGTTTATTCAAATTTAATCTTTCATTCTGATTAAAGTATTTTTCATTGAGGAAAGTAATTCTTTTTTTCCTGTTTCAATCAAAAATAAAATCTGATACATGAATAACGCAGAATTCATCAAAATGTGTGTTGGTTTTGTTTTTCTTCTTCGTGCCAGAAACAAGTGGTACATGAATCAGGATGTCTGTTGCAATTCCTTAAAATATCTTTGCAATTACATCAATAGGATATTTTGGGGATGAAGGTGATGTGTTAAATTTTAGATCAAATTCTTGAGGGAGAAAGATTTGCGGTGACACCGCAAATCTTTCTCCCTCATTTACTTCACCATGCAAACCTTCAAACAACACAAATTCCTTCTTTTTTTTTTATTAGCCTAGAGGGGTAAAAGTATCCCTTCTGGATCTGTACCATTACCACCTGCACCATACTGCAGATTTGTAAGCCCGTGAAGTAAAGTAAAGTAGACTAAAGTAAAGTAAAGTAAAGTAAAGTAAAGTAAAGTAAAGCCAAGCCAAGTAAAGTAAAATACTATTCTTGAGAGGGATAAATGTGCACATGGGGGGGGGGGGGTAAGGGTTCTCCATGAGGCACATCCAAGTGTCAAGTAGCATTCACGATTGTTAGCATACCTAGTTCTGGTCATGTGGTCTGTTTGTTGCGAAAGACCATTGATGGTGGCTCTGCTGACATTGCCCTCAGCAGAAATTTGGGACAGCAATCTACTGGCCTGCTCTTCACGCAGTGGTCTGAAATCTGATGGTATGATATGAGATGATGATTGCATTATAAAAAGGACAAACAAACATACGATCAAATAGATTTCCAAGGGTTCTGCTGGTCACAACCGATCGTGCAATTATACAAACAAGAAAACAAAACGAAGAGTAATGAGTGATGGACGTGAATATTTAGAGTTAAATTCTAAGATGCAGTTCTAAATACATGAAAAACTAACTGTGTGACATTTTTTTGGTTTTTTTTTTAATGCCACAAATAATTGAAGCAGTATAGTCAAATACTACAAACTATGCGTTAAGTACCACACCACACTAGGAGTGTCATATTTACAATTGTACATGTATGCAAGTGTGTGAGTTTGTGTGTATTCAATTTGAGTATCCCATCAAGAGCACCATCTTTTCTCAAATCAAAAGCACATATCCATGTGTGAAGCTCTCTTGACAGACCTTGCCTTTTCCAAATTGGGCGCTAGCTTACAGTATGTCCAAAACCCTCACCGTCTGTTTCTGTTGAAGTTTCGCTGTTGATCTGCTCCATCACATACTCCACTAGACCCTCAAGTATCTCCAAGAGATAACGGATGGTGATGGCGTCACCGGTGACAACCGCTTGGCCCGTGATGTGGGAGAGGTCGCAGTGTAAGACGTCAGAGGCGAGGCTGTCCACCATGCATTGCACATTGTGGATGTCATCCTCCCTAGATACAGGGTTGCTGACCACACCTAGCAACAACATCCAGATGGAAGAAAATATTCGTAAAATCTTTATAAGACCCTTGAATATGCCACACTTGAAGAAAGCAAGAATATGACTTTGTATCTTCTATGAGAATACTTTAAGCCAGAATCCACAACTGAAAGATGTATTTGAACAGAATCTTTATGCTGATGATAGTCATAATCCTTTACACTATGGAAAATTATAAACATTAATTAAAATATCTGCTCCAATACAGATTATTTGTACCTTATGGTATATGAAGTGTGCAGGTTAACAAATACACAACTTGTTTGTAGCCGCATATGAATATAATATTCTTGGCAGCTTGAGATAGTGAAATCATACAAAAGCTTGATCTTGGTATTTTTCCCTACAAACACAATTTATAAAACACACTGCTCGCATGCGATTCTCAGCTTTGTGTGACTATTTCACAAAAGGCAAGGATGTGTAAAATGTTGATACCGCACCTTTCAGTCTTTCTCCAAGGATGCCCTCATAGAGAGAGATGAAAGTGGAGGCTGAGCATTCTCTCAGCTCTCTGACAGTAGGGAGGTTAAACTTTCGAAAGAGGTCATTGGCCACATCAATGTATTCTGGAAAACAAAAATCTAGTGCTGTAACATTGCAAAATGGAGTTAAAAGTCAAGGTAATCTCTTCCAGGGGAATTCCAGACAGGTTAAAAGTCGGTCTGATGAGAAAGAGTAAAATCTTACAAGCACATCTGAAATGATTTGATTACAATCAGACAAAAATTAAGGAAGTTTTGAAATTGTGAAGTTTTGCTGATTTTCACTTCTTCTTGAACAGTCTCTATAATTACATGAGCAAGAGAACACTACTTTCTATCAGGCAAATGGTAATTCACATCATTTGCCAAACAATGAGTTTCAAATGCCCAGGGCAAACAAGCACGTGGCTTTTGTCCTGTCCTGCTCTTCATTGTTAGCACTGCTCTTCAAGAGGGCCCTGGCATTTATATCACTACCTAGTTGCATAGTTTTGTGCCATTTTCTACTCAAAAATGAAGAGGGATATTCTGGGCCATAACACACCTTTGCTAAGGTTGACAGCACCGAACAGGAGAACACACATGGTATGTAGCACATGATCCTACAATTAAGGATATAGAGCCTAAGCCATGATACTGCAGTGCTCTTAGAAGTGCGCCAACCAGTAAGTGAAGATAACAAACTTGATATGTACATCAATATGTGTTTTTTTTTTCCTGCATCAAATTTGAACAGAGGAAAAAAAGTACATTTTATGTATAGAGTTTTCTTTGAATTAAAAAATCATGATTTCCATACAGAATGATGGTCAAATAATCTGTTAGTATGCCTTCAATGTCTTTGAATTTTTAAATATATTTGTACACTTCAATAAACTACCAAAAAATCAGAAAAAAACCACTCCGACCAAAAAGTATAATTTTAGTCGGTTAAGTGATGAAATTGACAGTACTTACCATCACGATCTGAACTCTGTGTAGCTGGTATTCCTGACATGGTCGCTCAGTCTCGGAACCTAAGACTGAATGGTGAACCAAAGCCATCCATTATAACAGGTAGAATACATTACCATCCATAGTTTCTTTGGAACATGCAGATACAAGCTGGATACAATTGTTCCTACCAAATAATGTACTTTTAATACAAGTATGTCTCACAGCAAGGTGCAGACAGTTTATAGCCTACCAGATTAATTAAAAAATCATGCTGTAAATCCATGTCAAATTAAGTATTAGTACACTCCATTTGTTTGGTAAATATACTGACAGTGTAGCATTGTAAAAGAAGGTCTTGACTTTACACTTCTATAATGTAAGTTATTCAATAGTTCCAAAAAGTTTTCTGATGCCTCTGTCACGAAGCGTTGGTGGAGGCATTAATGTATGTTTACAGGTTTTACGTCCATCTGACGACAGATCTACCGAACCTTCATTTTTCATGTGATAAATGTTGTGATGAATCTAATTTGTCCCTAATGCCCTCCCTTAAGACATGTGAAATGTGGAAAGCCCTGAATTCTGAAAATTTAAACTCAGTAATTAATTGTATGTCAAAGTTTATTTGAAGTGAATTTCTGAAGATCTCATCAACTGAAAGAGAAAGATCGTTCTGTATCTTGACAACTTGTCATCATTAGACAATAGGGATACAGTTAACCCCGGGGTGCTCCCTGGCCCTTGTACAGCCTACAGTTGTAAATTTTTAAACTGTACTTCATGTTCAGGGTGGTTGCAGTTCATGAGTTAGGATACAGTGTATATTCCACAGTCTATACACTCCAGTTATAGAGACTAGACCAAAAAAAAAAAAAAAAAAAAAAAAAAAATCATTGACATTGCATTTGTTATAATAGTCTAGATCTAGACACTATCTATTCTAAACCTATAGATACTACATATAACCCCAAACCATTATCTGCACTTTCATAGCATACTTAAAGCCAAAACATATAGTTCTGGTACGCCTGCAAAAGTTGTCAAATTTCACTCCCAAATGTGCACGTATGCCTAAGAAATGTGTGGAATAATGCTGTAATAACAAGATATTCGATGGGTAACGACGAAAATGCGAAATAATAACCATAAAGGTTCGCCGGATCCCGGACGGAGTCGAAGTCTCAGAACTTACCCGATCGGGGTCAGGCTAAACTCGGACTCGGGGACAACTCGGCCTTCGCTTTGACGGCCGGCGGGATGATTTGTCCCTCTGAATTGTATTCTCAGTCCGGGAAACCCGCTCATGAGGACCGCTCCCGCGTACGAGGACTGCCCCGCCTCATGAGGACCGCCCCCACGCCTCATGAGCCCCGGGGGGGAACACCTCATGAGGCCCCCTATTCACTTCTATTCATCTCACATCTGACGTATAAATTGTCGCAACTTTGCACGGTGATTTTTTGTTACACACACATGTCCACTATCCATGATGAAAAGAAGAAAAGATCCTATCTGTTTTTTTTTCAAAAATCGAGTTTTAATCAACCGATGCAGAGCGCCCATCAAAACACGGGCGCCAGCGTGTTCGCACAATGCAAGACTAGTTGGATCAGGCCGCTAGGTGCGGCAGATAGGATAGGATAGGATTTTTTCTTCTTTTCATCATGGATAGTGGACATGTGTGTGTAACAAAAAATCACCGTGCAAAGTTGCGACAATTTATACGTCAGATGTGAGATGAATAAGAAGTGAATAGGGGGCCTCATGATGAGGCATTCCCCCCGGGCCTCATGAGGCGTGGGTGCGGTCCTCATGAGCGGGTTTCCCGGACTGATTCCTACAGTGTTGCTATGGGAGCGGCCTGTAGCGCTTCGAGTTCTGGCTAGTAACAGTTATGGTCCGAATTGATACTTGATACCCAAAGACGCTTAACTGAAAAGACAGGAAAGTGCGCGCTAATCCTGTACAAAACAAATGGACAGCGCGCGGTAGTCATGCATATTACGCACATCACCTGACTCCTGAGACGCGCTGTCATTGAAGTAGTTGTTTGTTGTTTATCAAGCGTCTTTGATTGTCTTTTCAGTAAATTTATAGTGATCACGAACTGCGTGTAAATTGTCTGAAATAGGGCCGACTTTTCCCTGAGACCGAGTTAGTTTGGATCCTTCTGGAATAAAAGTCGGTACCCGGTATACCGACTCTTATTTTTGATCTCGCGCCAGTGTATTGTTATGTAGACATGTACATGTATACTACTGGTGATTAAAGCGCAACAGCGCCAATTATAGAATGGGTAGCGAGAATCCTGCGATCTGATTGGTCGAGAGCTATGTGTTGATTTTTACTGGCCGCACACTACGTACGCTGAGTCACATGTTATCGCGCACTTGTAGCAAGAGTACGCGTACTTGTAACAAAGGTTTGCGCACTAAGCAAGCGTTCGCGCACTCAGGTTGGCCATGCATCCAGTAAATACTGATGCATGGCTGGCCGTGCGTTCAGTAAAAACTGATGCATGCTCGTTTACGGCAAGCCAAAAGGAAATGCATCCAGTAATTTTGTCATCGGGTAACACGATAGAAAAATGGGTTTTTGACAAGAAAATTACCCATTCTATAAATCAGATGACGCACATGTCTTTTCGTGCGTCAGTCGGAATATAGTGTGCATGCGGTAACTATGGAATTTAGCCTAAACCCACTCGGCTTCGCCTCGTGGGTTAAGCATTCCATAGCGTATCCGGGCAATTACCCCCAGAGGGCAATTACCCCCCGGCTAAATACTGGTTAGTGGTAAGGTAAGAGTTAAGATTAGGGTTAGGGTTAGGTTTAGGGTTAGGAGTTTGGGTTAGGCATAGGATTAGGTTCAGGATTAGGATTAGGATTACGGCCAGGGGAACGGTCCGGGGTAATTGCCCAGGGGGTAATTGCCCTAGAACCATTCCATAGTTATCTTATGCACACAATTCCGACTGACGCACTCAGACCTGTGCGTCATTTGTATACTAGTGTTCATTGCAATACAGATCTGTGACTGGCACTACGATTGATAATCTCGAATAAAACCACTGTTTACATGATCGAAGATCATCCGGTTTTCTCTTCATAATTGCGTGGTGGCAGCGCTGGATCACTACCTGGTACCCACAGCCTAAGTGAAATCTTGCCCGCCTCTGAGAGGAGTTTTGCTGGAAATAAACAGCCAGGTCCACTGTAAACGTAAGTTTTTACAAGGACTTATAGTTATCACGTACCTTTGAAGTTGGCCAGTAGTGTACAGTCCCACACATCTAAAATGGCGTGTGCTATGCCCAAGGTGCCCAAACAATGGTGCCTGGGCAAGATAGAGACTATCACCTCATTCGAAAGTTGGAGACAGAATCTCCTGTACACTCTAAACCTAGATCCCCAGTTTGCACCGTTTCTCGGTGAGTCAGTGACATGGTCAAAAAAGACAAAGGCAAATCCAAATAGAGGTTTCCTTGATGACAATAGCTCTGTCCCCTCAGAATCTCGCAAGACGGCTCAACA
The DNA here is from genome assembly GCF_040938485.1 of Diadema antillarum. Classification (NCBI taxonomy): domain Eukaryota; kingdom Metazoa; phylum Echinodermata; class Echinoidea; order Diadematoida; family Diadematidae; genus Diadema; species Diadema antillarum. Next base: position 126,398 of record NW_027272670.1, read on the forward strand.
AAAGGCTGTCATGCTTGATCTCATGCTTGGCCAGATTGCAAATTTCTGTCCTGTGATTGCCAGGAACTGCATAGTGCGCAATTCTACCTCACTCAATGACATTTGGTCAACAATTCGCCTTCACTATGGCTTTCAGTCAACAGGAGCTCATTTCATTGATTTTTCTGACATCAAGTTAGAAACCGATGAAAGACCTGAAGACCTGTATCAAAGGATACTTGCCTTCGTAGAGGATAACCTTCTGACCTCAGGTGGGGGAATCACTCACCACGGTGAGCCCATCAAGGAAGATGAGGAGCTTACGCCAACTATCGAAAACTTCAGAGTGCTGCATTGGCTCCAGTTGTTACATCCTGGTCTCCCACAAATAGTCAAGCAAAGATATGGTACAGATCTTCGGTCACGTACCCTTGCTTCTCTCAAGCCTGAGATTTCTCAAGCCCTTACCAGTCTCCTCGAGTCAGTTGAGTGTTCTAGAGCCATGCGTGCTGCTGCCTTTCCCCCGCGCAGTCGTAGTCAGTCTACTCCTAGGCGTCCCCAACCGCAACATCAAAGTCGATCCCGCGCCAAGCCTGCTAAGTCCTGCCCCCTCTGCCTTCAGGCTGGTCGCCCTAGCAGTCACTTTCTCAGTGTGTGTCCCTATCTCCCTGCCTCTGATAGGCAGTACATGGCTAAAGCCCGCCAAGTCGCAAAGATTTTTGACAATGATGAGATACTTGCTGATAGCATTGACCCCCAGGATTTTCAGGTTGATCCAGGTACCCACTCTGGTGTAGATGGTGAGGAACCCTCCACTACACTCCGGGTGCAAGTGCGTCAGTCCCCTTACTTTGATGCCTTTTACAAGCATCATGCTGTCCGTATCACTGTTGATAGTGGTGCTACAGGAAACATGCTGCATATGCCCTCGGTTGTACTGTGACTCCCACATCCCAGTCAGCTCGCCAAGCTGATGGCTCGTCCCCCTTGGAGGTTGTTGGTGAAACTCGTCTCGCCTTTTCTCGTGATCGACATGTCTTCCATTTTGAGGGCTTAGTTGTGGAGAATCTCGATGTTGAGGTCCTCGCTGGGACTCCATTTATGGAGCGCAATGATGTAGCTCTTCGACCCGCTAAGCGCCAGATTACACTGGATGATGGCACAGTGTATGTGTATGGTTCCACTGGAAAGTCCAAAGTTGGTCATGCTGTGCGACATGCACACGTTCTCCGACGTGCACACGTTCTCCGTGTTCCTGCAACAACCACAACTCTCTGGCCAGGGGAGTTCCTTGAGCTTGAGTTGCCTTCCCAGTTTGAGTCTGATGAGATCCTTGCTGTTGAGCCGCGCACAGACTCCCCTCCTACCTCCCCCTGGCAGGATTGCTTCCCGGTTCCCCAAGTGGTCCCCAGCATAGCCGGTAGGATCCACATTCCCAATCTGTCTGATGCTCCCTGCGTTATTCGCCGCCATTCCCATTTGTGCCAGGTCAACCCCATGGGCATGGAAGATACAGGGCAGTTGCAATCACCTATGTCTGATCAACAGGCAAAATCTGCCCAGCCTCCTGGGAATCAATCCACAAGCCCATCTTTTGAGTCAGTGGCTGTTGATCCAGATGGGGTTCTCCCCTCTCAGACAAGGCGTGCCTTCCAGGCACTCCACTCCAGATATGATGGAGTGTTCACTTCGTCATTCAAGGGCTATAATGGTGCGTCCGGACCATTCCAGGCTGTTGTGAACATGGGCCCAGTGCAACCACCTCAGCGTAAGGGCAGACTCCCGTTGTATTCCCGTGACAAGCTTGTTGAGTTGCAGGAAAAGTTTGATGACCTCGAGAAACTTGGCATTTTTGCACGGCCTGAGGATATTGGCGTCACTGTCGAGTACGTCAACCCGTCTTTCCTGGTCAAGAAACCCAGTGGAGGTCACCGGTTGGTCACAGCTTTCGCTGATGTGGGTCGCTATTCCAAGCCCCAGCCTTCAGTCTTACCAGATGTTGATTCCACATTACGTAAGATTGGTCAGTGGAAATATCTTGTGGCATCCGACCTTGCCAGTGCTTTCTATCAAATACCTCTCTCCCAGGAGTCAATGAAATACTGTGGTATGGCTACACCCTTCCGAGGTATTCGTGTCTATACCCGTCGTGCAATGGGAATGCCAGGTTCTGAGACTGCCTTGGAGGAATTGATGTGTCGAGTACTTGGGGACTTGTTGGTTGAAGGTATCGTTGTCAAGTTGGCAGATGACTTGTACTGTGGTGCTGACACACCGCAAGCCCTGTTAACAGAATTGGTCTCGGGTGCTACAGGCCCTTGCTGCCAATGGCCTCCACCTATCCCCGACCAAGACTACAGTATGTCCCAAGACTACCACTACCACTACCACAAATCACAAGACTGTATCCACTGGACAGATGAGTTGCATGATGCCTTCACCAAGGCTCAGACTGCCATTCAGTCCTCACGAACCATCACACTCCCACGCCCCTCTGACCAGTTGTGGATTGTCACAGATGGGTCTGTCAAAAAACATGGCCTTGGTGCAACAATGTACGTGACACGAGATCAGAAGCCTCTTGTTGCTGGCTTCTTTAGTGCTAAGCTGCATGGTCGCCAGGTTACCTGGCTCCCCTGTGAGGTTGAGGCGCTGTCTATTGCCACCGCCACCAAACATTTCAGCCTGATTTCAGCCCGTATATCATTCAATCACATCACCCTGTGTGTATCCTCTCTGACAGCAAACCATGTGTTCAAGCATATGAAAAGCTGTGTCGTGGAGAGTTTTCAGCTAGTCCAAGGGTTTCCACATTCCTAACAACTGTGAGCCGATACCAGGTGTCTATTCGCCATCTGGCTGGCTCTGCAAATGTCCCTGCAGACTTTGCCAGTAGAAACGCTCCTCCCTGCCATGAGTCCAAGTGTCAAGTGTGCTCGTTTATCACCCAGTTGGAGGGTGCTGCTGTTCATCGCAGTACCATAGAAGATGTTCTTTCTGGCCGTACACGCATTCCATTTACATCCCGCAACGCATGGGGGCGGATTCAGTCAGAGTGTCCAGACCTCCGCCGTACGCATGCTCACCTCAAGCAGGGTACCCGCCCGTCGAAGAAGCTGACGGACATTCGTGATGTGAAGCGCTATCTCCAAGTTGCTACTATAGCTGGGGATGGCCTTCTTGTCGTCCGGCAGGAACGTGCATTTCAGCCACGGCAAGAGCGTATTGTCATTCCCTGCAAGGTGCTTCCTGGCATCCTTACTGCTCTCCATCTCCAACTGAGCCACCCTACCCCACACCAGCTCAGACAGGTGGTTTCTCGCTATTTCTTTGCCTTGGGCCTAGATGCAGCTATTCAACAAGTCACCCAGGGTTGCCATGGCTGTCTTTCTCTTCGGAATGTCCCTCATGCTGCAACACCCCAGACCACATGAGATCCGCCAAGCGTAGTGGGTGTATCCTTCGGGGCAGATGTCATAAAACGCGCTCAACAGCTCATCTTTGTCCACAGAGAGACCGTCACATCATATACATCAAGTCTCCTTATCCATGATGAACGCACTGAGACCCTGCGTGATGCTCTACTCCAGTTATGCCCACCTCTCCGGCCACTAGAGGGTCCTCTTGCTGTAGTGCGCACAGATTCAGCCCCAGGTTTTGCAGCCCTCCGAGATGATCAGGTCCTCCATAGGCAGGGGATTACGATAGAGCTAGGTCATACGAAAAATGTTAACAAGAATCCCGTCTCCGAAAAAGCTGTTCGTGAGCTAGAGGATGAGCTCCTTCGTGACGACCCAAATGGTGGCCCGGTTACCCCCCTTGCACTAGCCTTAGCTACGAACCGCCTCAACAGTCGACTCTGTGGTAACGGCCTCTCTGCTCGGGAATTGTGGACTCAACGTGATCAATTCACTAGTGAGCAAATTCCTGTGAATGACAAAGACGTTATCATAGCTCAGCACAACAGACGTCTTGCTAATCATGGTCCTAGCGTCAAGTCGAAGGCTCCCACACGTCCACCCCCCTTGCCAGACACTGACATTCAGGTTGGTGATCTCGTCTATCTTCAAACAGACCAATCCAAGACCCAGTCTCGACATCGCTACCTCGTTTGTACTGTTGAGAATGAGTGGTGCAATATCCGCAAGTTTATCGGCAACCAGCTACGTTCTACTTCATATTGTGTGCGACGTTCCGATTGTCTGAAAGTTCCTTCAGACCTACCTCCTCTACCGTCACAGCAGTATCAGCCTCAGGAGTGTGACGACGAGAGTGCTCAGCCCCTCACCGTGACGACGGACCATTCCCATTCCATGCCAGATCCTCCTGATTTCTCGACAGCGTCTAATGACTGTATACCCCCTTTGAATTCCCCTGATGTCATAACGGTGCCCCCTGAACCCAGACCCCCCCCCCCCCGAACCTCCTGATATCCCACATGAGCTTTCCACTCCACACGATGAACCTTTATCTCTGTCAGCTCCATCAGTGCCTTCCGGTACTCTAGCTATGCCCTCCCCTGACAGGCAATATCCTCAACGTAGCCACTGTATTCCATCTTATCTCACTGAGTATGTCCTCAAATAGATCTATGCTCTGTTGTTTCTCATGTTGTAGAGTACATCTGTACATATTACAGTATTCTGCTATCTACTTTCAAAAGGTCAGTAATGCTGTTGTATGCTAGGCTCTCTGTACAGGTAATACATACCTTTTCTCATGTGTAGTTATGCATTTTAAGTTTTTTCTGTTGTTGTTGTAGATATTATACTGCATATGTGACAACTTTGTTAATCCACCAATCTGTCTTGTCATTATATGCTGAGGCAAGACAAGAGCCTTCTGGCATGCTGGCCATAATTTTCATGTGATACATGCCCTCCTTCAATGTCATGGACCTCAGTGTGGTATCTATAGCATCTGTTCTGCAGATAGTTTACATTTCATCACACATTAGCCATTGTGTTTATGAATGTTAAATGTTATATTGTAATTGTACATACTTCGTTCGTACTACATTGTATGTCCACACCTCGTTCGTACTATGTCCACATACCTCAGCATATGTTTCGATATTTCCGATCGGTCAAGTTTACAGTCTGCGTCTACCAGCATCCCATGCCCTGTGTCAGTGATATCTATAATTGTTTTGTATAATTTTCAACCTTTTACTCAATTTTATATGATAAGTACGCTGCTGTGTTACTGCAGGGTTTTGCTTATTATTTTCCCAATGTGCCTAGTATATACAGTGCACTCCCGTTATAACGAAATGCTTGGGACCGGCAGTTTTATTTCGTTATAGCGAAATTTCGTTATAACCGAACAAATACAATACATAACAAAAACAAGGAACCACGTATATATATCATATTATGTTTGCTTAATACTCATCAAACATTGGAAAGCTATGTGAAATGTGATGGGATAACTGTATTACAATAATAAACGCAAGTTCCCCTCAGAAACACAAGGAGCGAACACACAGTGGTGTGAAGCGTTCACCCATGCAGAGACGCTATAGATGCATGTTCCGCTATACGTATTTTCGAAAGCAATTCGCATTTCGTTATAACGGAGCACATTTCTTTTGTTTTTCTTTGCCTGTGGCGCTCGGAAAAGACTTCGTTATAACGGAAATTTCGCTATAACCGTGTTCGTTATAAGCGAATTTTGTACCATAGACTTTAATGGTGATAATTTTGGGACCACAAGATTTACTTCGTTATAACGAAATTTCGTTATAACCGTGATCGTTGTAACGGGAGTGCACTGTATGTAAGTTTTTCATTACCTTACTGTTTGAGACAGGAAAGATGCAGTATGCAGTAGGGTTACTGCAAGGTTTTGGATATTGTTTGTTAACATGTAGAATGTATAGTAGGGATAAGTTCTTAGATTCATGATACGAAAGGAAAGTTCATAAGTTAGGTTTCGGTTTATATGTGTAGTGACAACATATGTTGCTCGTATTTTTGGGAGAGGATGTGGTACAAGGCTGTACAGTTCTAGCTGTTCCTTTTGGTCTGGAGTTAGCTCAAACAGATCATTATGTCTGTAGGTGAAAGTGTTACATCGTAAAAGGATTGAGTTTTGTTCGTCAGGCAGTTTTAATTTAAGTTTGTTAGGATGTTTGAGTATACAAGTGGTCCACCATACCTTGCTGGATTCGTTTTGAAGTTTTAAACGAAGTTGAATTGTTTTTATGTATTATTTTGATCGAAAGAAAGAAAGAAGTGATTACGCCAGTGTATTGTTATGTAGACATGTACATGTATACTACTGGTGATTAAAGCGCAATAGCGCCAACTAGTGTTCATTGCAATACAGATCTGTGACTGGCACTACGATTGATAATCTCGAATAAAACCACTGTTTACATGATCGAAGATCATCCGGTTTTCTCTTCATAATTGCGTCGAAATACTCCAAAACAACTCATCGACATCATCCCGGCAAATCGCATCAGCCAGGTAAGTTTCTTATTCTTGGTGTGGTTGGGTGTTCATAATACCGGCCACCTAACGTTTTTCTATGAATAGAAACGTGAAAAATCTCACAATTTGCCTGAAACTTTACTCACGTGTGGAGAAAATAATCCGGATTCACAAGCGCGCACTGAAAATGCGATCTGAGGTACGCGCTCTAGATGGCGGCTTCGAACGCGTGGGGTGTCATTTTTTCCGCACTCAGTTGCCCTGCTCATTTCGACCGACCACCCTGACAATACGTATAAAGGGCACTTAAATGCGTTTTTTTCGACAGGCCGCTGTCTTTTTCTAGCCGTTATTTTTTCCCCAATAATATTTGAATATATTTTGAATCCTTCGATATTACTTTTGAAGGACTGTTTGATGAATTTGAATTGATTTTCATTAGGAAACTTTTCATCGTAATTGAAATAAATTAGATCTAGATGAGTCGGTTTGTTTTTTCACATTCATTTCTCGTTTCTGCTTCAAATTTACTCGTACGGTCGTAGCGGGCGACAAAATAATTTAAATTATGTCATGTGTATGTGTAACGACGAACGTGTGTGCACGATCGTACAAGCGGCGGTGACAATATCGCGGTCAAAATCGTCAAATTTATTACGGAAGGATACTCTACATCTAACAAGTCAGCAAAGGTGGGCCTAACTAACGTTAGTTACATGTACTGTAAAACGAGGAATTTTCGTGTGCATTTTAATTTCGCGAATTTCGCGAGCGCCAAACTTCGCGAAATTAAAATGCACGCGAAAGCTTTTGTCTACACTGCATGCATTGAATGCCAGTAGCAATTCGCGAAAATTTCATGCCACGAAAAAGGCTGTCGGCTCCAATTCGCGAAAATTTCATGCCGCGAATATATCATGCTTTACAGTATACAATGTATGTAGTTACACGATAAACCTTATTCGATTTTGCTAAATTTCGGTAATTTAGAGGGAATACTTAGTTGTTTTCGCCACATTTTACTCGGTAGCGTAGCCCAGTGAAGAATGGAACACCGTTGCGCGTAGTCCCATGCGTACATTTTCTTTCTGTACGCGCAATGCCATTATAGTGCGCGGTTGGTCGATATACATGTAGATCTAGACCCGGTTGGTGTGTTGAACACCTACCATACTATTTCGATCTATTGCAAGTAAATATTAATATGAAATGGTGTCAGACGGGTTCTCAAACCCGTACCAAAACTATGTTTTCACTTTAAATACGAATTTGAAACCTCAACGAAGATTAAAGGTGTAGAGTTAGAGGTTCTGTAAGTATGCAGGTAATTATGTGAGATCTTTCTGGTAACGTCATTTCAAGCCCACAACAAAATAAGCGCATGGGACTGAACACATCACTCTGCCGTTATTTCTCATGATATTGTATGATAATTTATAACTTTCTCGTGATTTTCCACCGAAAGAAACACGTCAATCATCTACATAAATCAGGTTTATGTGAAATTCAGAATGTATAACAACTTTTTCAGAACTTACCACTCGATTACAGCATTCTTTATTTTGAAAAAGCCGCTGGTACGCGTACCGTTTGAATGTGTTTACACGTAGTGCCTGGAGCAAAACCTAGACTCAGCACAGACGTTTCTGTACCGAGGATATATGATGCTCCACGCGATATAATGACATGACAAATGCATCGACAAAAGAAAACTCTTCAACGGAGAATAATAATTTTGGGAGGGCCAACCACCCACTTGGAGTAGCATCCATTCCGTACGAGCTGTACACGAGTACGAGTGAAACAACACTGTGGATCTTGGATGCAGATTAGATGTGGTTGATGTGATGGCAGACGATAAGCACAAAATGGATGGAATTCGCCAGCGGAATGTGAAGCGAGGTAATAAGAAAGAAACCGACAAGGACGATGCACCGAGTCCGGATGACACTGGATCGACTGCCAGTGTTTCTAGCGACATCAAGGCAAAGGAGGGTGAAATTGGAAGTGATGTCACTGATGATGAGACCACGCATGCACGTCCTGAGTCAAAAAATCATCTCACTAAAGTTGGAGCAAATTCTTTCTGGTTGACCAGAATTGTGTTTCTGCGATGTCTCGCATTTATCTATTGTAAGTTTAAGAATGCTGTGTCAAAGGTTTATATCCATGAATGAAAAAAAGAAAAAGAAGAAGGCAAACAACTGTAATGAAATCAAAGAATACCAAAGTCACTGATGAAGACAATTATGTTTACACTACAGTATTTTTAGTTACCACCAGTTAATTGGTAGATGTCCTCCAATAATGTGAACCCCCTTGTGGCCAATATACATCTGTTGTCTTTATATTGGGTCTTCTTTCTGAATCCAGTTTTGGAAGAGTTTGTGTGTGTTTGTCTGTTAGTGTGAAATTGAAAACACTTCGTTTAATTGTAGTTTACTTGTAGTTGTACATTAATGTTACAGTAGAGCAGTAGCAAATTCTTGAGCGAAGGAGGCATACAGAGACTCCAACTCTCCCGTTTTCGATGGGAGATCTCCCGCCGAAAGTCCATTTTGCAAAATCTCCCGTTTCCCCGCTTGAGATTTGATTTCTCCTGCCCTGGCTCTGTGTCTCCCGGTGGAAAGGATTTCTTACTTATTGCTATCGTATGTTGAAAAAATAAGCCTTGCCCTTAGTCTTAGATAGCACCAGAGAACATCTAGTACCCTAGGAACTTTGTGCTTCGCACACATCAACTTGGAGTCTCCCGTTTGCTAGGGGTTTCGGGCGGGAGAATCTCCAGATCAGAAGGTGATTTGGGTTGGAGTCTCTGGGCATACACAGTTTTATTGTCTGCTCCATTCACTGCCATTCATTTGATTTGGTCATTTCAGGAAGTAGTGTGCGTGGCTGGATGATAACGTGCAGTGACCCAGTGTAAATTACAGACATGATGATACAAATGATGTATTGTAAAGACCAAAGGTGGAGAGACACCCATGGAAAGCAGTGTTTTGTATTTCATGATGAGGCCGTATACTGTGCTGCTGTTCTTGTTTAACTATATTGGGGGGGGGGGGGGGGGGGGGGGGTTGCCCATGCAGACATTAAAGGGGCATAGTCCCGGTAGTGTAGATGGCGCTGTTGATGCTACTGCCGATCACCGTTAGCATTGATACGAAGATTGCCGAAATTGAGCTGTCATCAAGAGTAAAGCGCGTAGGTGTTGCTAAGTAACGTTGCCTTCGTTGTCTTCTCTGCGCATCACGCAGTCTGCAGTAATGCCAGGGTGCGTGCATATGTGCTTCTTACTGTATACGCTATAATTTTCGCGTACATAAATTTTCGCGAATTGCCGCTGTCACACATTTTCGCGAGTGGTTAAATTCGCGATTGGGGGACCAGAGAAAATATGAAGTGGCAAAGAAAGTGTGAATTTTCAACTTACTAGCAAATAAGAATGATACTAGTTATACACTGCATGAAAAAGACTTGCCAAACTCTGCGAACTAGTAAGTTAGAATTCAACATTTTTGAAGTGGTTAAGCCCATCGCGCTAGATTTCTGACGAGTGGTCCCCTTGCGATAATGGATTGGCTCTCTACAGTATTCGTAAGTAGACATGGACGTGCGTAAACAAGCTTAGCCAGTATGGTCTGTTCGGTAAGCTGTGACATGGTATACTAGTACTGAAATGTTCGTATCATCAAGGCAAGGGATTCATTTTGGAAGGTAATATTTTCGCGTGTTGTTAATTTCGCGAATAGCTCCCGACTCGCGAAATTCGCGAAAATAAAACCCCCGCGAAATATATAGCGTATACAGTATTATGACATCACAAAAGAAATTTGCTAAAGCTGTCATCCCCCTGAGCCGAATCATGAGCCGAACTGTGATCGGACCACTGACACAGTGGATCGGACTTCTTCGGACTCGGGAAAGTGGGCCAAAGCGTAAGCGCCCAAGAGAAGTCGATAGCATAGGTCTCTATAGGAATCTTGCGCCGTGCGCCCGCGTACGCATTTGACTAAAACACGGGGACCATGCACCTTTAACATTAGATTGAGACTTAAGAATGGTGTAGTATTGATTGAGATGGGGATTCAGCTTTTGGCTTTTTGCAAGATAGAAATCACTTGATCAAATGTTAAAGAGCCTACATTTTTAAGAGTAATTCAAAGTTTATTCGATATTAAAACGGTTTTGAAGTGGCTGAGGTGTCCAAAAACATAGTAAAACATGGCGATCCTAATAGTACACAAGGTGGGTCCCACCTTTAGTTTTATTAGGATCACTGTGTTCCAAATAGGCCTATCTCAGCCATTTCAGAACCAATTTTCATCAAAAAAACCTTTGAATTCCTGTTAGAATTATATGCTCTTTCATACTTCATGAGGGTTCTCACTGGTACCTAGAAAAAAAAAAAAAAAAAAAAATGTCGGAAGCATATGCCTGAAGCCCCATCTCAGTCCAAACTATACCATCTCTATAATCTCCTCCCTGTTTCAATCCCATACATTATGTGATTTTATTGTTATGTCCTCTAGTTGTGGCTTTCCTTGTGGCCTTACACCAGAACAAGGCCCTCCTTGGCCAGAAGGGACTGCTGCCCACTGGTCTCTACCTGGACAGGATTCGGAATTATGTTCAAGCTCCCAAGTAAGTATATGGACGAATTATCAAATGTATACTCTATGTTGTCTACTGTCTCTCATCATTGCAGCATTTACAACCTTGTTATCGCAATTTTTGTATAAACTTTTGCATAGCATGGCCCTGTAAAGCATTTTCTTTTAATTTTCTGTTTCATATCTTGAATGAATGTCTTTTTTCTTATAGAAAAAAAAAATGCTCTCAGTCTATAGAACTTGAATGTCTGTTTCTTGGTTTTGATAGTGTTTCTTTTGTTTTTCTGGTTAGAAATTGGATCAATAGGGGAGAGACAAAAATGAGAGAAAAAAAAATCCTAAATTTAGTGATGATTAAATGAGGGAGCCATTTACCCCTTCATTTTATCACTTAAAAACTGAACTGTGATTTTTTTTTTTTTTTTAAATAAATTGTGACCAGGTGCACGTGCAATGGTTGTCTAGCCTTAGCTGCTTAGCATTCAGGTTTTGTTTTGTCTTTTTGTTTTCTCCAAGTGAATAGAGTGAAATGTCATTGTATTGATCAGACTGAATTCCACATTTGTTCTTTCATGATCTCATCTTGTCAATTTGTCCTAATTTGCCAATGTAGGGGAGGCTTTTCAAAAGAGGCCCTCAACTTTGCCCCCACCCTCCTCTGGTTCGGGGACCTAGACCAACACCTGGACTGGTGGCTGGACGCTGTGGCCTACGCTGGACTGGTCCTGTCGGGTTTTGTCTTGGTCCTTGGCTGCAGCAACATGATCATCATGGCTGCCCTGTGGGTCCTCTACCACTCCCTGGTCAATATCGGCCAGAGATGGTGAGTGTCTGTCTCAGTAATAGTCTTATATTGGTACTGTCAGTGTATGTACCTCCCCAATTCTTATCCAAGTGTCAAGTGAAGTTGGCAACATTTAATGAGACAGCAAAAGCTGAAACAGCCCCAATTTAGTAATACCAACAGGCTTGCAGTTTGAAACAAAATTATTTTAAAGTATTACTTAAACCTCCGTTCATTGCTTTAGAATACCTGTGGATATCTTTGTGATGCTTGGGCCGAAACTTATCACATATTTGTATAAATAAAGTGTTTTTCCATTCAAATGCTACATCAATCCAATGACCATGTATGGAAGTTGTGACTATATTCGGCAAAATAAAATTGCAATACAGCTTAATACATAATACCACAAAGCACAAAGTACAAATAAGCAGATGGGGAAACGTGAAATTAGACTTTGCAGAGTGCCAGTTTTAAGCTCTGTTAGAGCGTTTGCCCTGCCATATAGTTTTTGTAGTGACGGTTTGCCTATTTTAAGATGATGCTGTAATAGTATTGGAAGGTATATTGTATCAAACATCTCTCATGGGTCCATTTTACTGCATGGTCATCTCAACAGTCTCACCAATAGTAAATAAAGATAGTAAACTTATGAAATAAAACATAGCCGACAATGATATAATCTGGAACATTTTGAGTATTATGCATTCGTGTCAGTTGAAAAAAACAAACAAATAAACAAACCAAAATTACTTATTGGACAAGAATCATGCTGCAATAAGAATCAAGGTTTAATCAAATGGGCATCATGGTAATAATAGAAGAAATGTGTATGTGCCTCTCCTTTGGCTTTGATCTCGGTAGTACAAAGCAAATTGTTCGTAGATTTTTATTTGAAGGGTTAATTGAAGAAAATGAAATGTTAAGACCAATATCACCTTTTTGTATTCTTACAGGTATTCATTTGGTAAGTATGCCAATGATTATTCATTTCTTTAAACTATGTTCTGGCATTCAAAGAAACTAATGGGCAAAATGAGGAGACACCTAATAGATAATCATTTTTACCCCTCCAGAAAATGAGAGTGCAGACCACATTAAAGTAATGGTATGGTTTTGGTTATATGGTCCTAATAAACGATGGGTCCGACCTATTATTAGGATCACTTTGTCTTGGATATCTGAGCTATTTCAAAACCAGTCGTCATCGATTGAATCTTGGATTCCTCTTAGAATTGTATTATCTGTCATATTTTGTAATGTAGTTTCTCATCTCGCCCCCCTCAAAAAAAAAGAAGAAAGAATAAAAGATTTGAAACCCCATCTCAACCAAAACTATACCATCCTTTTAATGTAGAACTGTAATGTCATGAGCCAGTATGTATAATTTCTGGAGCAGACAGCATCGGATTCTTAAGTGTATATCCACTCCTTCTTTTTCTTCTTTCCTTTCAATTTACAAGTCGAAATCCTTAAGCCTAAAGTCTGAAGTATTTTCATGATTTTCCCAGGATCATGAGTTTAAAAAAATACAATATGTAATGGCAGGTGTCTTTCTTAATGAATCAAGTTTTCCAGTGCCTTGCATTCTTACATTCTTTCTTTAAATGCACTTGATCGTAGTTTCATATACCTGAAATCCTGCAATTTTTCCAGTGTTTAACTGTGAAGGGTGGAAAGTAGCCGACTGTGTCTACAGTCTCTATGGAGCAAAAGAAAGTAGCTGGGTTGATAACTGCACCAAAAAAAAAAAAAAAAAGAATGTAAGTTTATTTGTAGCCTTTTTCTGCAAATGAATTTAGAACTTTTCCTTCACATGTTGTGTGTTCCGATTGTGTTTGGCCATTGCACTCTTTCCACGAGTAAAATTTCTGCGAAGAGCTACAAGGTATATATTTTTACATTAATAGACATTGTGTAACAGACTGCAGTGTCAAATGTAATTCATCTAATAAATACAACATGCCAATTTAGAGGTATGTGTGATGTCACAACTTGATAGATAAAAGCATGAATGAACAGAATTATGATCAGCTTATGCAATTTTTGAAAGGCTTTGGTATAACCTTGTTAACCCCCCTCCCCCCCCCCCCCCATATAGAAAAAAAAATGAGAGTAATAACCGTGTAGGTCTTTAGAAATTACCTCTTCTGTTATATGGCATGGCATCTTAGGTTAGTATCATTTGGTCACTTTCACAAGCTATTAGCCCCCTGGGGCAATGATAGTTACACCTGGGTACCGTTTCATGAAAGTTGTCAGTACTAACAAGTTGTCAGTCTCTGACAATTACCATAGTAACAGTCAGTGACAAGAGCATTTCAGCCAATCAAAACCGAGGATTTTGCTTAAGTTGTCAGAGACTGACAACTTGACAGTGCTGACTAAATTGATGAAACACCCCCAGATTGTCTACACATGTAGCAGTGATGTCATAATATGGTTGGTGTTTTTTGTTTTCCACACCAGGCTGGGAGTCTCAGCTTCTGGAGACGGGCTTCCTGGCAATCTTTGCCTGTCCCTTGCTGAGCCTACGCAAGTTCCCCCGGCACACCCCAATGCCTTGGGTGGTCCTCTGGGGCTACAGGTGGCTCCTCTTCAGAATCATGATGGGAGCCGTGAGTATCAGCAAGAACGACATGAAGTCGGTACGAGACTTCTTGGTTTAAAGGGGTGGTGTCATATTGATGTACACATGCTCTTTTTCACTATGATGGAAACAGGGTGTTCTCTGTGTGATGGCACAGCAAGATTTTCTTTTAGGAACAGGCATAGCTTTTCAGGCTAAAGTTTTGTTGTTTTTGTTTTATTATTAACTGGCTTTTGTTTTCCAATAAATTTGTGGAACCAATTTGCAGTACTGAAGCAGATGCAAATTTGTCAAAATGAGTGGAGAAATTTGCTCTCAGGTATATTGTTACAGATAAGTCACAGTTGCAGGTGCTTGTTTAATACTGCAGTACCTTCTCACAGTACCCTTACAGTACTTTCTCCTGTAATTTTTTTCCCTCTATTGTCAATCCTTCTACAGGGTTTGATAAAGATTCGAGGTGACCAATGCTGGAGAGACCTGACGTGTATGAACTATCACTATGAGGTGAGATGGTTACCAGTGTACCAACAAAAATAGATACTAATGACAATAATGCTATCATGGTTTGGTTCTATAGATTTACCAAGGTGTTAGCACTGCTCTACCAGAGGACCCTGCCATTATCAGCATCACAACACAGCAAGTTACCCATTTGTACGCCGCAGTCTAGAAGAATGTTGAGGGTGAAACAAACAACTTGTCCAAGGATGTGGACAGTGCTCAGAGTTCAAACCCAGGTCCTTCTGTCTAAAAAGCCAAGACCTTGTCTACTACAAAACCACAGTTCTTCTACATCTTAAAAATTGAATATGACTATTAAAAGAGCTTATTAGCAGATGCTTCTTTCTATTATTGAGCAAGCTTTAAAGGGATGGTACAGTATTGATGGAGATAAGAATTGGGCTTTTAAATTTTTGCGAGACACCAAGAAAACGCTTTGAATACAGAGCGTACCATTTTAAGAGGAATTCAAAGTTTGTTTGATGAAAATCGGGTTTGGAATGACTGAAACATCCAAAAGCAAAATAAAACAAAGCGATCATAATAAAAGGTGGGTCCCACACTTTATTAGAATCGCTCCGTTTTGGATATCTCAGCCATTTCAAAACCAATTTTTATCAAATAAGCATTGAATTCCTCATGGAATTAGATGCTCTTTCATATTTCATAAGAGGTTTCTCAGTATCTCACCAAATATGTTAGAAACCTGAAATTAGGTCTCGACCAAAACATGGAGGTACCCCATATTCAACTGGAAGTAAGAAATTTTATCTCTCCTTGATTGCTACGTTTTCAGACCCAGCCTGTGCCAAATCCAATGAGCTACTACATGCACCAGAGTCCCGAGTGGTTCCACAAGTTTGAAACGGCCTCTAATCACTTCATCGAGCTCATCGCCCCCATCTTCCTCCTTGTTCCCTGGAGACCGCTGCGTCTCATCGGAGGAGTGATACAGATTCTTTTCCAGGTGTGTGGCATTTATGTGTTCTTTGAATGGCTTCTTCCTTCTCACTGAGCCTCCTCAAGTGCAGTATTATATCACTGATGTTAGGACATTTCCATAATCCAGGCTTAGAACACAGCTGTATGCCTTTTATACACAGGCCAATTCAGCATCTTCTCATTTAGATACTTTAAATACACAAAGTGAAATTTACCAATAACTTAAATTTCCCTAAAATGCACAGGGTGTGTATTAGGCACATATATTATGCTTTATACAGAAAAATCCCAATTACCCCATGTCCTGGTGGGATTCTATAGTCAGAAACAACTTTTTGATGACATTTTCTCAAATATCTTCAGCGATGGGGTGCATTTTTTATTTGCTTTATTTTACTTTTCTTTCATTATACCCAGAGGTATTTTTCTGCTTTCTTTCAAATGTACTTGTATCTTGTTACTCCTATGAAAATTACTGTCATGGTAGGCTATTGGTGTATAACTGTTTTGAGAATTATGCATTATTCTTTATTTCATTCTTCTTTTTTCTGATGTTAGATTGAAAGTCTGCTTTGCAAGTATTATATGCTTGTTGGCTCTCTTCTTTATTTAATATATTCATATGATCTACTCTTTTTATTCTACTTTATTTTCAAACATGTTGTGTATCAACCTGAATTGACTCTTCAGCTTTTCTCTCTATCTCGTCGACATTGAATCTTCTCAGGTCACTCTCATCATCAGTGGTAACCTCAGCTTTCTCAACTGGTTGACCATCCTTCCCGCCATCAGCTGCTTTGATGACCAGAGCCTGACCTGGCTCTTCCCATCCTGGCTAAGCAGCGCCATGGCAACGACCGGGAGGATGCGCTCCTATGGAAAGCCTCGGCCCAGTCTGGGTAAGCTTGACTGGTGGGATGGGTGTCGACCAGCCAGTTATTGATGGCTGAAATTATAGAAATGACAATGATGGTGATGATTGTTGATGATGATGATGTTGGTGATGTTGTTCATTGTGGTGATAATGATGATGATGATGATGTTTAGGATTTTGATAATGATGATGATGATCATGATGATGTTGATTGCGGTGATGATGATGATGTTGATGATTCTGAGGATGATGATGATGTCGTTGATTGTGGTGATGATGATGATGATGATGAAGTTCAATTTGATGATCCTGATTCTGATTCTGATGATGGTGACAAGAATAATATGCAATATTTAGATAGCATTTAGTGTTTCATATGCATAAAGTTGTCCTTTAGGCAGAGTCTGGAGGTTCCTTCTTGCAACACTCACAGACTGATTAGCCAGTCCTGTGAAAATTACAAACCCTCTTGAGAGATTTTTTAGCACACCTGCAGCAATTATAGTTGGGATTTTTTGCCAGCGTGTGATGCATGATGAAAACAGTAGTACACAATATCAACGATAATGCAAAGCACAATCTAGTATCACTTGAACATGCAGATTAGCTACTCTTGGGATGTGTGCATTATCATCATTACATGGAAAGTTTTGCAGTTTACATTTAGTGAAAGCACCCTGCTTTCTGTGGCCACTACTGGTGTATTTGTCTGTGACATTCAGGTACAATACTGTATTGTTGGAACAAACAGTTCATTTCCAAAGACTGTGGGATATACATAGTTTCTTGAAGCTGTTAACATTTAGTAGTGAGCATTTAGTATTTAGCAGCAGCTTGGTGTGCAAAGGCACATGCAGTGATAAGACATCTACCTTACTTTTCCCTTCTCATATAGGTGACTACATTCGCAGAGTGGCGCACATATCACTGGCAGTGCTGATAGCCTACCTGAGCATCCCAGTGGTTAAGAACCTTCTCTCGACCCATCAGGCTATGAACACTTCCTTTGACTCCCTCAGGATAGTCAATACCTATGGAGCTTTTGGCAGGTACAGATTGTTGATCCATGTACAATGGTCTGTATCGTCTATACTTCCTGTGTAATGCATGCATTAGAAACTTGCGTGTGTAACCAGTTTTCTTCGTAATTTGGGATTTTTTTATGTTTATCAGATATTTTGTGAATCAGCAGCTGAGATAATGGGGAAAACTCCTAAGGAATATGCTCTTTTTAGATTGTAGAAAATGGTTTGTTCCTGAATATGTTCTGTCAGATTGCTTTATGCCAAATTATGATGATGGCAGTGTCTGAACCTATGAGCAAGATTTACATACGATTTAGGTGATAATAGTTTGAAGAAATGGAAATTTTTACAATAGACGCGGTCAGGCTGGCAAAAGATCGAGAAGTTTAAGATCGTGATCTTTAAGATCTCGGAGTTTTGCCAGTGTGACCGCAAACTTCTCGCGAAACTTGTCAATCTGTTTGCAGGCAGTGCCTCGAAGCGCGAGGCCATTGTCATGTACGAGGTGCATTGTTACGTCACAATCACTAGCCATCGAACGGCGCACTCTTGCTTGCGCGCGTACCAATGGTCCAAACTTCGCGATCTTAAACTTCTCAATCTTTTGCCAGTCTGACCACGCTTATTATGTACCTTCTCAAACCAAAGCAGTATCAGATGGTCATTAATGTTTGTTGTTGTTCTTTCCTTTTTTTCATCCACAGTGTCACTAAAGTGAGAGATGAGGTGATATTCCAAGGAACAAGCAGCCGCAACCCCAACGACCCACGGGCAGTGTGGCTGGAGTACGAGTTCAAGTGCAAACCAGGCAACGTCACTAGGCGTCCCTGCCTCATCTCACCCTATCACTACCGACTGGATTGGCTTCTGTGGTTTGCTGCATTCCAGGTCTGAACTCCTTCTTCAATGTCACCTTCTATCTGCTGGTGATGAGATGGGGTGGGGGGGGGGGGGGGGGGGGGGGGGGAGGAGAGAAAATATGATCCACTCTATTTGATTTTCCTTCAATATTGTAAAATGCTTTACCAGTGTACTTGTCTTCCCTTCTGTTTTTATTGATTATTCGGACTTGCTCACTTCAGCAACTTCATGGAATCATTGGAAGTTAAGAATAAAAAAGACAAAAATATTAATTGATAATGGGATATAGTTATAGCCATCATGTTTAGTAATTGGTGTCTTGCTTCTTAAATTAGTTTGCATTTTGAAGTCAGACATTGTATTTGCACTGTAAATTGCTTCAGTGCACACGTCTTGTGTTTTTCTTTGCACAGAGAAATCTACATGATGGAATATGTTTATGTCATTTGACATCCAACTTGGTTTGAGCTTTCTTCATAATAATTGTCCGAATATATGACATTGATTATTTGTCAGATTTCACAGTGATTTTAGGGGTCAGCTTCTCACCAGAAAAAGGTGATTCTTTAGTGACAGCTTAACATCATTACTTCCTCCTGTCTTTCAATACAGAACTACCAGTCCAACCCCTGGTTTGTTCATCTGGCCGGCAAACTGTTGATCAATGATGAGCAGACTCTGGATCTGATCGCCTACAATCCTTTCCATGGTCAGGACCCTCCAAAGTAAGTCATCCTTATTAACACATGTTTGTATTATTATTATCATTATTATTATTATTATTATTATTATTATTATTATTATTATTATTATTATTATTATTATTATTATTATTATTATTATTATTATTATTATTATTATTATTATTATTATTATTATTATTATTTATTTATTTATTTATTTTTTGCTTTTATTCTTTGCAAGGCTCTAAGAAAATCACCTAACTGTTCTGACAGGGTTCCCAGCCCATCAGGAAAATTAGGGATATCAAGGAAAAGTATTTTACTTTTTTCCAGTCAAGGATAATTTAGGAAATTTGATAAAAATGCCTCAAATCAGGGAAAATTCTCTGAATTTTGATAGACCCAAATACCGAAAGTAGTTAGTAAGACTATGTTATATTTTGTTGCATATCAAAACAACATTCATTGGATGAAACTGGATGAAATTTGGATGTGAAACCGAAAATGAGTTGAAATAGTTATGGAAATTTGATACTTCATCAGGGAAAAATCAGGGAAAAATCAGGGAATTTTGTTTTCTTGAAATGCTGGGAACCCTGTCTGAAATTGGCTGTAGAATTGTATTTGTCATGCCATAAACCTGTTAGTATTATTCTCATATTGTCATGGTTTTAAGAATAGCACATGACCACTTCTTGTTGCTCAAGTAAGAAAACTCTGTGCATCTAGGATCTGATATGTATTAACTATCTAACTTTTGTTTGATTGTAAGGTTTATTAGAGTGGAACACTACCGCTACCAGTACACCAAGGCAGGCAGCAAGGAGGCCCTCGGTGGCCAGTGGTGGAAGAGGAGACGAACGAGGGAGTACATGCCTCCGGTATCCCTGGAGTCGCTGGAGAACTACTTTGTGCAGCAGAGCTGGGACCTGCCCAAGCACATCAAGAGGAGGATTCGGGAGGAGCGGAGAGCCAAGGCCAAGATGGGCCAGCGAACAAGTTGATGGCACCGGTCATTTCTGATTGGCTCATTTTTTGGTTTCAGTCATCATTGTGCAGGATCACCATCTTGAAGAATAGGGGTAAAGATGATGAATTATGTTCTGTTCCAAATTCCATTCCTTGTGATATTTATCTCACAGGTATCTCTGTTGCAATATAAATAATGAAAAAACAAAATACATGTACATATGAAAATGATGAATTGTTGATGAAGCGCAGAAGAAAAATCAAATGATACTTTATGTGTTTGAAATACAATCCTTATTTCATATTAAGACAGAGATATTATGTCTCAATGAGATTCAGTTAGCTGGTGTGCTAGGCCAGGTTTTCAATCTTAAGAAGCAGAATTCAGACAGACAGACAAGTTTAATTCATAAAAGGATGCAACCTCTCCCCCATTACATTATTTACGAAATAAGGATTGAACTTCAAACAGATATTGAAGTTATCATTTAATCTTTGTACATTCTGGTGTAATGATGTCAGGATATTAAATCACAATGAGGGATTCAGAGCAAGATTTCATAGTCTGGATATGCAGGCACACTTGGGCTTGTCAAATTTAGATGTATGCCTGCCTGTGTAATCTGCGATGCCGCTAACGTGCAGCTGTACAATCGAGTAATATGGTACTAAAAAAGTAACAACTTTACATCTTATGAAGAAAGTCGATGCTGTGCATTCGTAATCGCTCGCATACTACTTTTGTCGCACACTGCCCCGCTGCTGCAAATCTCGAGCTAGTCCTCAGACTTTGAAGCAGCTTGCTAGGCCATGAGCATTAATGGCTGTGCCTGTGAGGTTATTGATATGTATTCTGTAGTTTCCGAGCAACTAGGTGATACGTCATCAGCGTATCACCTCTTGTGATTGATAAAATCTTTATTTATTTTTTTAAATTTATTTATTTATATGAATATATGAATAAATCTATGTATTTTGCACTGAATGCAAAATCTTGTCATCAACTTGATGTGCCAGGTCTTCAATGCATTTCACATACTCCCTTGCCGTGCCACCTACAGCCTCTCCAACACCAAGCGTGAATGTTTCAGCCCTGCTTTCAACCTGCACTTCAACCAAATGTTGTCCTCCTTTTGTTCCATCATATTTCAGGGTAAGATGCTTCTCACCTTGGAGTTCTTCACGAAGGTGCTGCTTTGCAATCTCCCTCATCTCTGAAGCAAGTCTTTGTTGAGAACTCATTGAGGGGAGCTTACCCGACAATTCACAATTGGTTAGATTGTCAATAACATTTTTTATAACAGTTCCAACCTTGTTCTCAGCGACTCCTCGATCCTGTAGGTACATTGATGTTTCCTTCACAGCAGGGTGAATTTTCCTACCATCTTGTGTGTCACGAGTTAGGATTGTTGTCATGAAACATGACAGCAGGTAGCAGGCCACCCCAGTGCATCAAGCTTTTTTTAGTCGCCTCTGTGAGTTGATGCTTGTACAGGTATACACCTGTACCAGGAGACAGCTCAACCATCTACACATACACATAAAGGGACAGAGAAGACAAATATTTTTGTTTTCTTCTTGTGACATCTATAGTACGTTACAAGGGATGGATTGTAACGGACTGCTATGACCAATATGCTGTTTCAGCTTCATCTTGATACCTGCAGACGTAATTTTCTGCAGTCCAAAAGGAACTGTGCAAAGTCATCTGGGATATTATGACGTAATGCCTGTAGCTGGTGAGCTTGAAAGTCCTTGATGAATAGGTGCTTTGAGAAGGTCCTCATTTCATCTTTCAACTCTGATTAGCATATCGACTGTTCCAGTTTTTGTCACAAGCCCCCTTTTCTTTATACTGTACTTGAGCCATTTCAGGTCTTCACTTCTTCTGATGCAAGTTCCCATCTTTTCCAAGAAACAGACTGTTGAGGTGTGGTCATCATAGGTTCTAGTATCTCATCAAGCTTGTCCACACCACAATCAAGGCACTCCCTCTGTACACAACTTGGCAAGTGGTATTTACTTCCTGGTTCTCTATCACAGAGAGTAATGCTGCTCAATGAGTACAGATCTGGAATTGTTGTAGCCTGCTTGCAGGCCAGATGAGAGTTGATGGTGTCCAACTTGAGTTTCAGGTTTGCACAGTATTCTCCCATTGTCTTAATATTGTAACACAACTGGGGCTGTTGTGTATCGATCTCGGGGCTCTCATGTCTTGGCAAACATAGCACCCAATTCTCTCTCATCACCGCATTCGTACGGACCAGAAAGCACAAATAAATACACCGGTTATTGCCACGGTAATTGAATTGTAATGACGCAAGTGCTTCACTTGCCTTTATTCTTGGAAGCTTGACGAATGGAGGAAAGTATACCAACAAGTTGCCCGCAGCCCTTCAAAATGTAACCGACTGCTCGTACTGACTCGCCACACGCAGTCCTTTCCCAGACGTGGCTAGAACGCAACTGTCTCTTACTCAGTACCCATACAGACTTTTATTCATAACGTGCGTGTCTAAACGCACACCCCGTCCATATCCAGATACTCTAGTACAACGTGCGTACACGCACCATCATGACTTACATCGTGACATCACTTTGTTACAATATGTTTCATGGCCTAAGTTGACAAAATTTTGCGAAACAGTTACTCATGTGTGGATGTGCTTTGATGAACTGACTATACAGCCATTTCAGTGATCTGTCAAGCAGAGATGTGGATTGTTCAGTTCTTTTGCTAACATATTTCTTGTCTAGGATGGTGTTGCTGTTAATACTCTGGTAGAAGTCCCTCACCAGTTTTAAGGTGTTCATTGACAGTGACTTCCTTCCAGCCTGAAGACGTTTGGCTCTACTAACAAGCTTCCAACTGACTCTGAACTTCTTTGCTGCTAGCCTGTGAAGTCTTTCCTTTCTGAGTTGTCCACTCAATGATGATGCAAGTGTCTTCTTTATGGAGCTACTTGGCTGTGACAACTCTGATGTAATTTGTAAAAAAATTATCAATCAGGATAGCAGAGGTGTCAGTAATGCGAGTAGGTTTAGTGTGAGAGGGAACATATTATGTGAATACATAAAATCCAAGAACCCCTTCACACTATCGTCATAATCAGAATTCAACAGATTGACATTGAAGTCACCCATAACATAAACAATCTTGTTCTCCCTAGATAACGTTTGCATATGCTCTTCAAAATTATCACAAAATGATTCAGCATCAATTCTTGGAGCCCTATAAATACACCCAACTACAATATGCTTTTCCTTATCATCAACTTCATTAAAAATTGACTCATAACCAGGTTTACTACCAGACAAATCGCACCGTAGCTTATAATCGATGGGAGTCTTTAATATATAAGGCAACACCACCACCAATGCTATCAGGTCTACAGATGTTGATTAGGGAGTAACCTTGTAACTTGAATAAATTAGCATCAGTTGATGTCTTAAACCAAGTTTCAGAGACACCAATGAAAGACAAATCATGATGTAAACACTCAAGCAACATTTGCAAATTATCATGATTTTTAATAAGGCTCCTAGCATTTATATGAAGCATAGTAAAATTCTCTTGTGGTTTGCTGCATGCAAGCTTTTCCTAAAAGTCATCACAACTTACATAATTACATTCCCTTACTGTGGAATTTAAGTCATTGTCAAGGTGAACACCCGGTTCAAAGTCATTGGGCAACATCTTTCATGTTATTTCAAAAGCTAAACATGACAATCTACATGTAGGCTCTTGAAAACAGCACAATGCTGCAAGAAAGGTAGACAGTATAAAAACAGTTGCATTAAAAGGTTCATAGGTACACATACACACACAAGAACATACACACATACACACACAATAACACAAGATATTTGCAAAAACTTCAATGAACAAACACATTAAAGGTAAAAGAGACAATGAATAAAAACCTGGGGGCTTTCTGCAAGGAGATATTGAATACTTACATGTACATGTATCCACCCTATACTTACAATAACTAATAAATGAACAAGACCCATTAGTACAATGTACATTGTACATGCATGTAGGAGCGGCAAATAGTATTGAAACGTGAAGTACTAATAATACAGTACTAGGTAAAATTCAGCAAAAATGTTGTACATGTTTAGACACGCCATATAGAGCAATACAGTGGACCCTCACTATGAATAAACACCATATGTCCAGTGACATTTCTTTGCCATATCAAAATCTTTTGGCTGCAGAAACAATAAAATACATTAGAATATTCATTCCAAGCCCATGGCCAAGAAAATTACTTTGTTATTTGGATATTTCAACAACAGCAATCTATAATGAGAGTTCACTGTATAACTAATAAATGAACAAAACCCATTAGTAAATACATGTAGGAGTGGCAATAGTATTGAAAATGAAATGTGAAGTACTGAGTACATGTAATAATACAGTACTAGGTAAATGAAGTGCTGGAATAGTTCATCACTATATCTTTTACAATTTTCCAATGTCAGCCTCGCATGTGATCAGTTTGCGACTCGAGCCATTCTCAGAGTTCTTGATACCCGCGAAGATTCTGCCATCGATGGTCCACGCTCGGATGACTTTTGGATTTTTTCGTACGGCAGTGAAGAGGGCTTGATTTTTCTTAGTGAGATCCTCGTTAATAAAGAACTCCGACCCCTTCAGCTTACGGCGGGCAGCAATGAATATCGCTCTGGCTCGATAAGAAACAAATTTCACTATGATTGGACGAGGGCCCTTCTGTTGTACGATAACACTTTTTTCGTACTTCTGGATCTTTTGCTTTCATTTTATCCCTCCATGGCATTGAATGAGTTGTTTGTGGGCCGGTCGTCTGGTAGGCTAGATGTAGGATGCACACACTGGCCAGCAATCTGTTGACGTCACGGTTTTTTACAGCGCTGACTGAGTGGTCATCAATAGTTTTTGCCATACTAAGTTTTCCTTAGATCTCCCCCAGGAAAGTATTTCTTGCTAAAAATGTTACATTTTTGGTATACTAGTATTATTTGCTTTCAAATAATAGAATAGATATTTCTCTGTTTGGATATGACCTTTAAATGATGGCCCCGTTGCTCATTATCAATGTAAAGATAAAGAATAATCTTTTTACTGTAATTATTTTCTTGACATACATTTCCTATGAACAGCACAAATAAAACAAACTGTACTATGCAAATATTGCACAAAAATTAGAATACTATAAATCAAGCACATGCATATTTTTCAAAGACTCTTGTCAGACAGGTCATTATGAAAAAAAAACAACCACTAGACAATGCAGAAAAGACTTACCAGTTCAGCAGATAATCTTTTTGAGCATCACAAGTCATTTCCCAATCAACAGTCACAAATGATTTCATATCAGCATCATCAAAAATTAAGTCACAGCACATCAAATTCACCGCAAGAGGCACTTTAGATATGTCGTAGTCCGTAGCTTTTTCATGTCTCTTCATCAGTCCAGTAAGCTATTGTGTAGCAATCAGTTCCTCTCCTCCCCTTCAGTTTTTCAACCTTTCCAGAATACACAGTCTCAGGACCAGATTTGTTATGGTACCACGAGTGACAGATGTTTCGCCCGATGGCAGTGCCCTGAAGAATCTAAATGAGGACTGCATGACTGTCATCGCACAAGTCATGGAATGTTCTTTTTACCTGACTTTAATAATGTATCACTGTCCTTCAGTCTTTTCTCCATGTCTTTCCATTTCTTCTCGTTCTTCTTTTGCCATTTGTTCACCGCTCTCCTCAACAATTCTTTCTTAATCTCTCTGACTTTATTCCTGTTTATTTTTCTCTTTTTTCTTCCTCGTGAAATGGCCCATGTAACAATGTTACTTCGATTGTCAGTGTACATCTCATCTAGCCATGAAACAACCATGCTTTTTTGTGCTCAATTTATCCTGGCAGCCAAGAAATTAACTTTTACATTCTTTGCCCTTTCCTTGCCCGCACTGAACATCCCCATTATATCTTCAGCATCAATGTTGTGGGTGCGTGCTGACTGTGTTTCCTTCAACAGATCATCTGTGATCTCCATTTCAAAGTAGCGTTTATACTGATGCTCTAGGACAACAATAATGGCATCCAAACATGCTGCGATCATACAGTGAAAGAGGGCACTGGCTCTTCTTTCAGTACCACCAAGGTGGTGTCTTCTCCTTTAAGTTCTCTTCCTATTGTCCGTTCAACTACTTGTCGCAGCTTGGTTGCATCGGTGTTAAACCTCAGTTCTGCGTCGCCCAGATCATGACCCACAGCTGTGTGAATCACTGCACGGTGCAAACCCCTTTACGCCGGGCAACGATGTCTTCTGGTAGTCTGTCCAGAAAGTTCATAAAGGACAGACTCCATTCTGTTGCTGTCTTGTCATGGGTACTTCCTGGTAAGCCTTTACGGTAAAAGAACAGTAATTAGAAAAAGAATATAATTGGCAACACGACTTATGTTAAATGTGGCGATCATTCTAATATAGAAAAAATAATAAATAAAAGTAGGCTGCAATGCATTTTGCTGAATTGAGTGAATATGTATAATAGTGTAGAACACATGCATATGCCCTATCAAGTTAAGTCTGCAGAAATTAGGGGGGAAAAAAACATTTGGTGGGTTACAAAGTTACAAATAAGGCTACTGTTAATAGAATTTCGTGCAAGAAAACGTATTAATTTATTTTTGTGTGTTTTTGAGGAGAATGAGGTATGATTACACCTAAAGACATGGTATGTTTTCTATAAAAACTTGAAATTCTTTATGAAGGATATGAGAATGTACAATATATGTTGCTAAAAAGTGGACAAAATTACCCGTATATTTAGTTTCATAAAAATACATTTTTTTTTTAGCATTCTTAAGAATTTCCTCACTGCCCTCCTGTGCCATAATTATAGTAGAATTATAGTGAAAAATACAACGATTGCGTCAAGGCATTATGATAACATACCGTCGTTAATACTAGTGTCCCTTTTATATAAGAATTTCGTATAGTCAATCTCAACCATTACACCTTTTGCTTGATTTTTTTTATTCTCTGTTGAACGCAAAGCGTTATAACGAGAAATACATATGTAATGTGTTTACCGAATGAGTAAAAAGAAAGGATTATGATTGACTAAAATAGATAGACGTTTACGCTTTATCAATATACTTTATATGAAAATAACATGTTAAAGAGAATCTATTTGATCGAATATACGTTTACTATGAGCCTAAAGTTGAGGAGCATATTATGAAATCCTGTACACTTCAAATCTGTAATATCTCCATGATAATTATGTAAGCAATAATTCCTTTTAAGAAATTGACCGGTGGCGGATCCAGAGGGGGCGCACTGGACAAGCGCCTCCTCTTTAGATTTTTTGTTGTTGTAAAAACAAAAGAAATATAAAGAAAAAAAAAGTGCGCCTCCCCTTTAAAGAATTCCGGGATCTGCCCATGTTGACGTTATACGTACGGTATGGGAATATACTTTGACAAATTTTTTAAAACATTGAAGATGCTTTCATGATCAAGATTACTTCAAGGGAGAAAGAGATAGAGAGATTGTGGAGGTGAGAAAAACAGAGAAGAGTTGACCTGATTACACACACACACACACACAAATAAATATTAAGAAATAAAGCAGTCTCCAGGTGCAGCGTGTATGGCCTTGTTTGATTACTGGAGGGATTGTTGAAAAGGTTAGGATATAGTATTTGTTGAGATGAGAATTCACCTTTTAACTTTTTGTGAGATACTTCAAAACGACTTTATGAAAGAGCATACAAGCAGACCGACTACTCTTATTTTGGGAATTTCTGGGGGTCAAAGCTGCTAGCTGTAGATAATTATATTTTGTAACGCTTCTATTTAAAAGAAATGTCTAAACTCCCCCTTTTTAAAGAATTTAAACATATATATATTTTTTTACTGTTAGACTCATGAAATGTCCTTAAAGCTGCTCAATTGTCACAGGCGATTTGAGGCTCAGCAGAAAAGCATGACACACTGCTCCTCCCGTTTCCGTATCCCTAGTCCGTACCGAATGCTGAACACGACACTACGTAACGTACCAGCGAACACCCAGTTACACTCAAGAGCCGTCTGCCCTAATTTCAACATGGACGCCCGAATACCTACCGAATGGGTGCACGCACAAAACTGCACTACAGCCATGCGCATGAAAATCACATTACGAGCTCCGGTCTGTTTATTTGCACCGTAGTGCCAATTTGAGCAATCTAAGCAATAATATTTTAAAATCTCTAAAGATTTCCTATAACGACATTGTAAATTATTTGAATAATATTTAATGGAATACTTAGTTTTAAAAATATGGTTTAATGAAAAAATATTAAAACTCTGAGCTTCATATAAATAGCAAGTTGCAATGCATACGGCAGGTTGTTTTGGTGTTGATCTACTTACTGAAGATGATGAAACAATGTTCAGATTAGTGCATGCCCCCCTTTTACCACAGGTACACTGTGCAGTACAACTGGGGCTGTTGGCCCTGAAAATGAACTTATTGTCATTTGCAATAATGCTTTTTAGATCCATCAATTGTTCATCAGTGTAAAGAATAATTGACAGTGGGCTATTTTTGGTTTGTACGATTTCTTGCATTGTATCACTTTGGTGAAATTGATTTATCACAGTTTGGAAGTCATCGGCTAAATTTTTTTTTTTGGATCCATCTTTGGTGGAGGTATTCCTATATTTAAAATTTTGAACCTGTTTCAGATCTCGTGGGGCCTTCTTATCTGTTAAGACCATGTCTGAATAAAGCTTTCTTGGGACAGATTCAGACACTTTTTCTCTATCATACCTCTTGTTTCGAGATCTGATCGCGTGTAATAATTGCTGTTCAATTTGCAATTTCCATGGATGCTATTGTCATGGGGAAATATCCGCAAGTACTCAACAATAGCAATGTTTGCTGTTGAAGTTTTGTGTCCTGCAGTCCTCTCAAAGTATGATTCTTGTTTTGTATGATAAATCTCTTTTCAGGGAGGAATAATATCTTTTCAACATGTGACAGACTGAATACGTACATATGACAATGTACTACACACATATTAACAATCCCTGGCTCAAAACACTTGAAGAGAAGGTAGAAAGGAAGAACTCAAAAACAGTATTTTAAAATTCAAATGATTGCTTATTTATTGAGATAATTTAAAAACAGAGTGAGAATTATAAATCTGGTTAAAAAAATTTAAAACAAAATTAAAAGATAACTAGAGAGGGGCCGTCAAAGGCGGCAGACCCACGCCTAAGTACAAAGTCGGGGTAAACATAATGTGCATTCGGTCATCTACCAGAATTCGGCCACTTAATTGCCAGTGTGCTTTATCACCAGCCAGTGAGTTCTACCAAAGATCGTACACTGTTCAAAGTGTACGATCTCTGGTTCTACAGTCACATCACACGCAAATCACATCATTACACATACGGTATTAACACTCATTCACGTACAGGAAAGTCCTTAAGTCTCCTCCAAAAATCCATCGAAAATCCCAAATTCCACCGTCAAAAGTGCAGAATCGGAACTTGTCCAAGCGCGCGCGAATTTAGTCCAGTTTTAAGAGTATTGTCTACGCGACGGGTCGCGGAAAAAGCGCTAAAAATCGAGAAATATGCCGTTTTCTTGCGGGATATTTTGATTATAGCAAGCCGAGAGTGTGATGATATCAAAGGTCGTATGAGTGTACGATCTTTGATGGTATCCACAAAAGCGCAAAAGAAAAACAAAATTTACGTACCCCCTAGGCAATTACCCCTATGATTAGTGTCTACGGGAATTATTCAATGCAAGGGTTGAATGCAAATGTCTACTGCACCAGTATTCGGCCACCAACGAGCGCCGCAATGTCCCCGGTGCAATTTTGCACCAACAGTGTAGAGCGCGATGCATTTTCAGCGGCCTTGCACACGCATTGACATTGAGCACGCATATCGTGCAGTGTGACTGCGACCGAGCAAAATGCTCCTCCAACGAAAAAAACAATCAATGTTAATTTGAAAAATCATCAAAATACGGGCCAGTTTGTGATGACGGAGAACGAACTTTCATAAATCTAGAAGGACAGAGTCCCTCAAATAGGCCTAAACGTAAATTTCGGAATTCTTACGAACATTTGAGCAGCGAAGTCGGATCGTTGGGGAGGTTATGTTTTCATATGGTAGCGGAAAATCGCAAAGTGAGAAACGGGAAATTTTCGGAATGGTCACTATACCATGGGGTCAAAACTTCAAGGTCACACAGAATTTGCAAGGGTCAACCGATTATCACCAAAATCTAATCGATTCTTTCCTGCCATTATCCAAACATCCCCATAACATTTCGTGCAAATCCGTTTACCCGTTCTCTTGTTATCTTGTACACAAACAAACAAACAAACAAACAAACAAACATACGGAACCCTTTACATAACCCCCTGCCGATTTTCATCGGCGTGGGTAAAAAGTTGTTCAAACTCACCAGAATCTCGCTCTCACTGTCACAGTATAGCATCGATCGCGAACGTCGACCGTGGAATCTGCAGCAAAACCACGTGCGTGATGTGGACCATGATATCATGACATGTGTGATGGTACGTGTTACAGTGTATGTACAGGCGTACATAAATATGTGCCTGGCTACAGCGCTCGCTCGCGTACAGAACGAAAACTAGCCACTGCACTGGGCAGCCCTGCGTGACTTATCACCAGCCTGTGAGTTCTACCAAAGATCGTACACTTTTAGTGTACGATCTTTTGTTCTAAAGTCACATCACACGCAAATCACATCATTTCACATACTAGAACACTCATTCACAACACGAAAGTCCTTTAGTCTATTCCAAAAATCCATCGAAAACCCCAAATTCCACTGTCAAAAGTGCAGAATCGGAACTTTTCCAAGCGCGCGTTTTAAGAGTAACATGTTAGGGTCTACGGGTCGCTGAAATAACGCTAAAAATCGAGAAATACGCCGTTTTCTTGCGGGTTATATAGCAAGCCGAGAGTGTGATGGTATCAAACGTCGTATGAGTGTACGATCTTTGATGGCATCCACAAAAGCGAAAAAGAAAAACAAATTTACGTACCCCCTGGGCAATTACCCCCCCCCCCCCTACGGCAATTATTCAATGCAAGGGTTGTATGCAAATATCTACTGCACCAGTATTCGGTCACCAACGAGCGCCGCAACGTCCGCGATGCAATTTTGCGCCAACAGGGTAGAGCGCGATGCATTTTCACCGGCCTTGAACACGCATTGACAATGAGTGCGCATATCGTGCAGTGTGACTGGGACCGAGCAAAATTATTTCATGATTGAGGAATGCTCCTCCAACAAACAAACAAAAAAAGAATCAATGTTAATTTGAAAAATCACCAAATACGGGACAGTTTGTGACGACGGAGAGCGAACCCCGAACTTTCATAAATCAAGAAGGACATAGTTCCTCAAATAAACGTAAATTTCGAAATTCTTACGAATGGTGTTGAGCAGCGAAGTTGGATCGTCTTACGAACAGAGTTGCATGCAGCGAAGTCGGATCGTTTGGGAGATACGCTTTTGTATATGGCGCGCCGATCGACCAACAACACTGTTTATCGGCGATAAACACTGTTTATCGAGCGATAAACTCTGTTTATCAAGATGAAGCTCTGTTTATCACACCTTTATCAACTGATAAACAGAATTTTTCTCGATAAACACCGTTTATCAGCGGTCGATAAACAGTGTTTATCACAAAAAAACTCTGTTTATCGGTCGATCGATAAACATAGTTTTTCGTCGATAAACACTGTTTATCACTTGGTCGATAAACATAGTTTTTCTCGATAAACACTTTATCACTTGGTCAATAAACATAGTTTTTCTCGATAAACACTGTTTATCACTTGATAAACAGTGTTTTTCGTTCGATAAACACTGTTTATCGCCGATAAACAGTGTTTTTTCAGTGTTTATCGCCGATAAACAGTGTTTTTCGGCGATGAACAGTTAATCGGCATTATTGATCAAATGGCGCGCCATATTTGTATGGTAGCGGAAAATCGCAAAGAAACGGAAAATGTTCGGAGTGGTCACTATACCATGGGGTCAAAACTTCAAGGTCACACAGAATTTGCAAGGGTCAACCGATTATCACCAAAATCTAATCGATTCTTTCCTGTCATTATCCAAACATTCCCTGAACATTTCGTGCAAATCCGTTTACCCGTTCTCTTGTTATCTTGTACACAAACAAACAAACAAACAAACAAACAAACAAACAAACAAACAAACAAACAAACAAACAAACAAACAAACAAACAAACAAACAAACAAACAAACAAACAAACAAACATACGGAACCCTTTACATAACCCCCTGCCGATTACATCGGCGTGGGTAATTAAAGAGTGAAAACCAACACAGCACAAGATGACGTCTCCTATAAGAGCAAATTACACCGTTCACGGCACCTCGCCAACCGATCCGTTATGACCTAGGTATGCGCCACCAACACAATAAAAGAAGTGCAGTTCTACGATAAAACTCATGTAGATTGACCAAACAATCCTCAAATCAAATGAATATATTCGAGTGTTTGAATAACAACCAGCTCTCATAATGATATTTTTGTAATGAAAATCTAAATCATAAATCATAAACAGATACCGCGGTACAGAGCATATAACATACTGGATATTGCTAACATTGATAAGAAGATACATGTATTCTGAATGTGTACTACAGTAATGAATAATATGTTTCACCAACCAACGATTAAATAGAGGTATATTGGTAGTAATACAATCCCACTAATTTGAAATGTAAATATTGTCAAAGCAAACAAACAAATAAGATATTCGTGAAATATGTATTTAATGATTATAATCACAAAACAGTTGTTTATGCCCTTACCTATGAAAGAGTCAGCTCGTTGTGTTGTATGACAAAACTCCGTTATAAGTGGGAATGCTATGAAATGAACGTCCAGAGTCTTAATGAGTCAATCTAACAATGAAATAAATTATGCGCAAACAATAATAATTTAGCACTATGATGCCAATAAGGTGCATGGCTACCATGCTGCTAACTAACACGCGCCTTTGGCTGGGCTGCCATGGTGACCGCGGGGGCTTGCGCTGCATGCTCAATGGAAGGTGCTGATGGAGGGGACAATCCTGTCCTCCCACAAACATAACGTCCATCGCTGTCGGCTGGGGCTCCATGGGAATAAATTGGCCACTTGATATTCAACAATTGCTGACACAATTGTGTTATCACACTCCACCAGGCTGGCCCGCTGCATCATTTCTTCTGCTGGCATGAAACTTGACAGTAGGTAGCAGCTAGGCCACCCCAGTGCAGCGAGCTTTGTTGGTCGCCTCTGTGAGTTGATGCTGGTACACCTGTACCAGGAGACAGCTCAACCATCTATACATAAAGAGACAGAGAAGGCAAATTGTTTTGTGCTTTCCTCAGAATCATCAGAAAACCGAACATGGACTGATATATTTAATGTTTGGTTGATGCCAGATTTTTGCAAATTTGAAAACTCCCCCGCTGATCATCCAATCAGTCCAACGACAATGGAGCCCATCCTTAAAGGGTTTATTTTAAATGCAAACATCGAGTGGCTGGAGAAGGGACATCATTCCCCCAGGAATGATTGCCAGATCAACATTCATCTGACGCATTGTTGCTTTCACCCCGTCCGTCTTGTGGCAGCGGAATGCATCGAGCACCAAAAGACTGCACGGTCTGTTGAGCCCTGCGTCATGTTTCCCCCATACACACTGGAGCCAATCATTGATGAGACCCTCATCCGTACAGCCTTTGTGTTGCGCTCTGATGATGACGCCAGCCAGGAACTTCTCCTTGGGCAATGTCTTTCTTTTGAAGACAACGCAGAGTGGCAATCTCTCTTCATCTCCTGTGCTGTCAGCATGACCATAAAACAATCCTTTTCGTGACCAGTCCCATTAATGCTTTTTAGATCCATCAATTGTTCATCAGTGTAAAGAATGATTGACAGCGGGTTATTTTAGGTTTGAATGATTTCTTGCATTATATCACTTTGGTGAAATTGATTTATCACGGTTTGGAAGTCATCTGCTAAATTTTGTCTTTTTAATCCATCCTTGGTGGAGGCATTCATATTTTTAGAATTTTGAACCTGTTTCAGATCTCGTGGGACCTTCTTCTCATCTGTTAAGACCATCTGAATATAACTTTCTTGGGGCAGATTCAGACTCTTTTTCTCTTATCATATCTCTTGTTTCGAGATCTGATCGCATGTAATAATTGCTGTTTAATTTGCAATTTCCTGGATATCCGGATAATATCTGGATAATAAAGTGTTGGAAGCATGTTATCCTGTGGTTGACGTCATCGGGCAACTGCTGTGAAATATGTGTACGGCAGCATCAGACAGACCATGCCTGCCCATGAATCTATGGGCCCACAGTACTGTCTGCTAAAAAGTAGTAGACTATAAACATGGATTTGATAGTAAGGTAGTATTATTATTATCCACTAGTTCACTAACATACCAGTCTGAAACTTGTAGTCCCTGTACTTTCTTGCTTTCGATGCCATTTCCGTCCAAGTTAAACAGAGATTTTTCCCGCTCGTCCCCTTCGGCATCCCCTGAGCTTCTAGTTCTTTGACTTCTTTCTGCCACTTGTTATCCTTTCTCTTCTTTATCTACAAAATTTTCAAAAAGAGATAATTTGACAAAGGTTATTGATAGCCATAAGTGTACATAAATAAAAACATATTTGATATAACTGATTGTATTATGTGAAAATTGTGTGGATTGAAATAAAGTCAGCATTACTTTTCCTTTTAAAAGCTCAATATATACTCTGTAAATTAAATATTTAGTATATCTATAAATATATTCATAAGATGTGAAACTCATTATCAGTCATCACATCATTGACATAATTTCTATTTGTGTAACATAGAAATTCATAAACAGAACTTAGTTTGAAACATATTCATGTAAAGATCGACAGAGACAGTGTCACCCTCACTTACTTTGTCAGCACTATAGCCTCCTTCCCAAACAGGCTATTCTTGTGCCTCTTCACAAATGCAGCCAAAGAGGGCACCTGCTAGAGGGTGAGGTTTGGTCTCTGCTTTCCCACGCTTGTACACTGAAATGTACTGTATGCAAGGGAAAGGAAATATCTTCAACATTATTATACCCTCACCCACACATAGTGTATATGGCGGTATATAGGAATCACTCTGAGGTCGGGTGGCCAGTCAGGCGGTCGGTCAAGCAGGCAGTCAGTAAGGCGGTTGGGCGCGCGGTCGGGTGGTTGGGCAGTCAGTCCGTTGCAAAATTTTGTTTTGATCGAACTCCTCTCTCATTTTTTGAACAATCGACCCCAAATTTGGCATGTGTGACCACTATCAAAGGTAGATGTTCAAGACACCTTTTTTTGTTAGTATCGTATTATATGTTTCCATGGTAATGGCATATTTTCATAAAAACTTTGAATTGAATTACTCTCTTATTTTTTTGAGCAATTAACCCCAAATTTGGCATGTGTGACCACTATCAAAGGAAGATGTGCAAGATACCTTTTTCGTTGGTATTGTGTAATGCATTGCCATGGCAATTATTTTCATGAAAATTTGTGAATTGATCTACTCATTTTTTTGAGCAACTATCTAACACCAAATTTGGCAGAACCTGCTGCTTTTGTAATAAGCTGAACATTATCTATCTATGTAGAAACATAATAGTTTCTAAATGGGCTTTCAATGACGTGTAGTTCTGCATGGCCTCTAATCTACATTGTAAATACCACTGAATACAAAGCAGATTTCATTGATAAATCAGCAAGTAAGACTAATCAACTAATACTTCACACTCTCATCCTTTTTCGTGACCAGTTGTCGCAATACTGACAGATATTGCCCCCTTAGTCGCTACGTTGATGTTGCCTGGAATGTCAACAATATTAGCAGAGGTTGCCTTGGTCGGTGTTGCCTATTCCGGAGAAAGGGTAGTTGTACTGCCGATGAACCTGGATAATGAAGCATTGGAAGCTTGTTACCTTGTGGTGGATGTCATTGGGCAACCGATGTGAAATATGTGTACAGCGGCATACAGACAGACTATGCCTGCTCATGAATCTATTTGATGGGCCCAGTGCTGACTCTCCTTAAATTCAGCAATGCTGTTTGTATTGACGATTGCCCTGGCTTCCAATCTGTGAGCAGTTGTACAGATGGTACAACCTTCTTGGCACTTCTCTATAATCCATGCAACGAGCTGCTCCTTCATTTCAGGCTACTTTGCTTTCTTCCCCTGACGTGCCTTCTGCTGCTTGGGTGTTTGCAAGAGCTGCTGCATATCTGCTTGTCATTGCCGTACATTAGCCTCCGAGTGTCATATCTTCTTCCTGCTTCCCGGTTTCTCTCCAATTTGGCAACTTGGGTAATTGGACACCCTTGAACTTGAACACAGCTGCCGTCTGGATATATTGACCCAAATTGTTTAACCTATTCAGAAAGCACATACATTTTAGACATAATGTACCCCCCCCCCCCAGAAAAAAAAAACAAAAGAAAAGAAAACAAAAACAAAAACAGAAGAGAGAAATTATTTTTAGCTTTTTTCTCCTCAGGATCAAGTTACTGGGCCTTGTTTTGATACAGCAGGCCTATGATCTTACTGCGGAGGGCGTGCCTGATGTGGGCCGGCTTCCCATCCTTAGCTCTGGCTGTAAAATCTGGAAAGAAACAAGGATGGGATGGTGAGGATTGGGGAGGGGTGAGGGAAGAGTGTGGAAGTACATGTATTGTGTGTCATCATTTGGAGAAGTACTGTATGTCCCTTTTGCAAATGAAATATTGAAAGTTTTAAGTCATACATATATCTTTTGTTCTGGAGCAGGAGGAATTTAATTCATGGCCAGATTTTTTAAGGCAATTTTGTCCTCTCTTCTCTTCTACTGAGTTCTAACTTTTAAAATTTTGCATGACTTAAAGGACAAGTTCACCTTCATAAACATAAGGATTGAGAAAATGTAGCAATATTAGTAGAACACATCATTGAAAGTTTGAGGAAAATCGGACAACCCGTTCAAAAGTTATGAATTTTTGAAGTTTTTATGCAGTAACCGTTGGATGAGAAGACTACTGCAGTGTACGATGTCACATGCGTACAACATTATAAGGAAAATATAAAGAGAATTTCACAAAATTTCATCTTTTGAAAAAAGTACACATTCCCTTGACTCGTTACCGACATATGTCATGGGTAATATTATTCCCCCTACCTTTAGAAAGAGGCAAGTCAAATGCTCTTTTATTATGCGAAAAAAATGAAAATATGTTGAATTTTCTTTACGTTTTCTTTATACTGTTGTACTCATATGACATCACAAGCTGTAGTAGTCTCCTCGTCCAGCAGTTCCAACACAAAAATTTTACAAATTCATAACTTTTGCATCGATTGTCCAATTTTCCTCAAACTTTCACTGATGTGTTGTACTAATATTGCTGCATTTTCTCAATCCTTACGTTTATGAAGGTGAACTTGTCCTTTAATAACTGATTAGTTCATTCATATAAGTATAGAAGTATATGAACTTATTTTCATTCGCAGTAATGCTTTTTAGATCCATCAATTGCTTATCAGTGTGAAGAATAATTGATGGCAGGCTATTTTTGGTTTGTATGATTTCTCACATTATATCAGTTTGGTGAAATTGATTTATCACGGTTTGGAAGTCATCGGCTAAATTTTTTTTTTTTAAATTTTGAACCTGTTTCAGATCTCTTGGGGCCATTTGCTCATCTGTTAAGACCATGTCTGAATGTAGCTTTCTTGGGGCAGATTCAGACACTTTTTCTCTTATCATATCTCTTGTTTCGAGATCTGATCGCTGGTGAAAATTTGAAAAGTCCCCCGGTGATCATCCAATCAGTCCAATGACAACGGGAGCCCATCCTTGAAGGGTTTGTTTTAAATGCAAACATTGAGTGGCTGGAGAAGGGACATCATTCCCTCAAGTATGATTGCCAGATCGACATTCATGTGGTGCATTGTTGCTTTCACCCCGTCCGTCTTGTGGCAGTGGAACACATTGAGCACCAAAAGACTGCGTGGTCTGTTAAACCCTGCGTCATGTCTACCCCACACACACCAGAGCCAATCATTGACAAGACCCTCGTCCATCCAGCCTTTGTGTTGCGCTCTGACGATGACACTGGCAAGGAACTTCTCCTTGGGCAATGTCTTTCTTTTGAAGACAACGCAGAGTGGCTATCTCTATCCATCTGCTGTGCTGATAGCATGACCATAAAACAATCCTTTTCATGACCAGTCGTAGCAAGACTGGTCACGAAAATGAAATATTGAAAGTTTCACCGAAACTTCACCAGCGAACATTGCAATTGTTGAGTACTTCGGAAGAGGGTGACGAGTATTAAGCTGAACACAGCAATTATTGTTGATCTGGCAATGTGACGATAGCATCCATGGAAATTGCAAATTGAACGTGATCAGATCTCGAAACGAGATATATGAAAAGAAAAGGTGTCTGAATCTGCCCTAAGAAAGAACTATTCAGACATGGTCTTAACAGATGAGAAGAAGTCCCAACGAGATCTGAAACAGGTTCGAAATTTTAAACATAGGAATGCCTCCATTAAAGATGGATCAAAAAGAAAAAATTTAGCCGATGACTTCCAAACTGTGATAAATCAATTTCACCAAAGTGATATAATGCAAGAAATCATACAAACCAAAAATAGCCTGCCGTCAATTATTCTTTACACTGATGAACAATTGATGGATCTAAAAAGCATTATTGCGAATGAAAATAAGTTCATTTTTCATGCATATGGATGTATAGTCATCTATACTTAAAAAAATAAACTAATCAGTTATTAAGTCATGCCAAATTTTAAAAGTTAAAACTCAGTAGAAAAGAAGAGCGGACAAAATTGCCAAAAAGAAGTGTCTTAAATACACACTTGCAGACGAGAATGCTGCAGTGAATGCTCCAGAGCCACTGTTTTCTTCCACAGACATCATACGACATTGTTCAAAAGAGTTGATGAAATTATCCAGACCTCCCAACCATTCTGAATTTGAAGGAAAGAATTTACATTTTGACCATTTCCAGCTCATGTTTCGGCAGGACTTTCCTATTTTTCTTGGTGATTTTATCACGCAATTCTCAGTCGAGAATATAATTATGAGGTGAGGTGTGGTGTGTTGTCATCGCATCGGCTGTGGCTTTTCTTTGATCCTGCATTTCCAGCCAAATCGCCTCTTTTTCAGTTAGGAATGTTGGGAGATCTGAAATATCCTATAAATAATCCAAGATCCCCCTGGCGGCCTTTCCTTTTGAAAAGAAATTTATCTAGATTGAAGATTTTTCAGTAGATTTCACAGTTGGTACATGCATTTGTTTTCACATCTTGTTCAAAATGACACTGCTAACAGAATTGAAAACTCGGTGCTTTGCTCCATCTAATTGGCTCTCATTGTGAAGTAAAATCCTGATGTCATTATGCCATAAAGTATGATTTGATGATTGTGATTTAGAACACATTTATCTTTTTTTTTCTTACACAATGATCACTGTCTAATGATGGAGGTAGACTAGTGCAATTCTCTTACATTTTTGCCTTGTATACAGATTGATAATTAGACAGATTTTCTTCTCTTTTTTTGCGTCATGAGATTCTCGTCTATTTTGATAGACAGTTATGGCAAGCCAGGTGTCCTACGTATAAAATCAAAGAACTTGGTTTATCAATGGATTAAATTGGCTTAACAACACAAACAAACAATTAACCAAAAAATAAATAGGTCAATAAACCAAGTTTTTTTTTCTTAATTTATGGGACATTTGGCTTTCCACAGGCAAGCTAAAGTCCCATAAATGTGATAAACTTACTAATCAGTTTATAGGTCAATAAAGCAAGTTTTTTTTTTTTGTTTAATTTGTTTATGGGACATTTGGCTTTCCACAGGCAAGCTAAAGTTCCATAAATGTGAAGTCTTTCCAGTTGTAAAACCAAGTTTTTTGATTTATGGGATATTTGGTTTGCCATAGACAGTGCCAAGAATTGAGTAGTTATGCTCTGAATACACAAGCTATTATTTGTACACTTATTTTCTGTCCCCAAGTACATTTCATGCTTTATGGATGTACTATCAACCATTGACTGTGATCTCTATATAATTGTGATCAAGTGTCTGTTAAAATGTTGTGAACTTCAGTTAATTCCTAATGAGAATCATTGTAGATTGTTGCATTTGAATTTGTTGCCACAGCATGCATTTTTCCTGATAAATTGGTGGAGAGGTAAGAGATACAATGTCACAGTGATAACCTTTTATAGTGTGGTAAGATCTAACAACATTTATGAATACCCCAGTACCAGTAAATGCATATTAGATGTCTTCTGCAGCCTGTTTCTTCATCTCGTGGACTCACTCTAGGATTTTCTGGTGTGTGATAGGAAACTGATTCTGCAGTTGAAAGACAAGTTGTCATCACATCCCACATTCAATGTCCCATTTGAAAAAAAAAAAATGAATGAGCATCCAAGTCATTTGATCATGGATGTGTGCAGTTTTAAAACCGTGCCTTATCTACTTGTAATAGCAATAGATATCTAGTTTAAACATGTCAGCCTTTCATAATGCTTTTTGTTTTATCTTTTCAATTCAATTCAACTCAATTGTTTATTTATTAGCTACTGCTCAGTACAACTTCCATCTTTATAATAAAGCAAATTTTGAGGGTCATTCTTTTACAACCTCTTTGTCCTGTCTTTATCATTTTCTTGTACTTCTGCCAGCATCATATTAGTGTGCGTTTGTGTAAATCAGTTTGTAATTCATGAGAAAGAGAACATGGTTTGATTAGTACACATATGGTTGGCAATTTGTATGCTTGGCAATTTGACTACCTATCGTACATCTAACATGAATCATGAGTAGATAATGAAGATGGAAACTTGGGCCAAGCATAGACTTCAAGAAAGGTGCAATGCATTTCTTTGAACTTTTTCTTTATGCAAAG
Organism: Diadema antillarum; assembly: GCF_040938485.1. Classification (NCBI taxonomy): domain Eukaryota; kingdom Metazoa; phylum Echinodermata; class Echinoidea; order Diadematoida; family Diadematidae; genus Diadema; species Diadema antillarum. The sequence goes on from NW_027272670.1 coordinate 167,690, forward strand.
GATAATATAACTTCATTCCATCATGTATACGTTATCATAAGTTATGCTGTGCAGGGTTGCCTGCCACCAACTGCTCATTTCTTCTGTTGCTTTATACGTTCTGGTGTATAAATTCTGACAGTTTCCATTATTGCTTCTGCTGAAGTGAATTATTTGTGAGTTTCTGGGTGTGATTTTTTAACAACACCAAAAGAACCTACACCAAGGTTTATCCTAGTGGAGGTTTAAGATCTAAGATGTAAAATCTTTGATGTTACTCCTAGCACAGAAATGGCATCTTCATGGTGGACAGTGCACTCCCGTTACAACGAACATGGTTATAACGAAATTTTGTTATAACCAACTAGTCTCAAAATTATCGCCATTAAAGTCCATGGTACAAAATTCGCTTATAACGAACTCGGTTATAGCGACATTTTTGTTATAACGACGTGCTCCATTATAACGAAATGGGGATCACTTCCGAAAATACGTAGCAGAACAAGCATTTATAGCATCTCTGCATGGGCAAACGCTTCACATCACTGTGTGTTCGCTCTGTGTGTCACGCACAGTTTCCGAGGGGAACTTTCATTATTGTAATGCAATAATCTGAATTTAGATAAGGTTCGTTTTATTGTTCCGAAGTTTCTTTATTACAAAACACACAGATTCTGATACACCTAAATGTCCACTAGTTCGGAAATGAAATAGGGTTTGTTATTATGAACATTTTATTCCAAAGCTTCGTTATTAATAAGGTTAGTTAATCCGACAAAGAAATGTGGTTCGTATTACGACGGTTTATTAGTCCGAAAATGATAGGAATTCCAAACATTCATTAATCGGAACATTGAAAAAACATTTCGTTAATCCAAGTGAAGAAGGCGAGTCCACTAACAAAACTTAGGAATTACTAACCTTATAATCGTCTTAAGATAATTGAACCTTCGGAATAACGAACCTTCTTTCATTTTCAGATTAGAAAACCTTCGGAACAACGAACCTTTGGAATAGTGATCCTTTCTCATTTCTTGATTTACAAACCTTCGGAATGTACCTCATTTCATTTTCCGATCAACGAACCTTCGGAAAACGAATAATATATAAAAGTGTATTTATATCTAAATTATAACGAATCTTCGGAAGAGTGAAGCTTCAAATGAACAAACCTTCGGAATCCTGAGAATGGCGAAACTTCGGAATAAGGAGCCTTCGGAGTAACGAACTTTAGTAAGAAAGGAACTTTTGGAATAGCGAACTGTAACCGAATCCTAAACAGTCATTTTCTTTACATGTGTGACAATACAAACAACTTTATGCTCTCTTTTAAATGAAATATTCAAACAAAATTAAAAAGGTACCACCCCATTTCACATTATATACAGCTCTCTAGTGTATGATGAGTATTCAACAAACAGAATGATATACTCTGCGTGGTTTCCTTGTTTTCGTTGTATATATATATTGTATTTGTTCGGTTACAACAAAATTTCGTTTTAGTGAAAGAAAAGTGCTGGTCCTGAGCATTTCGTTATAACGGGAGTGCACTATATTTTTGTAGAACAATTGTTGCTCATTGACGAAATCTGGTGTTACACAAATTTATGAAATGTCTGATATATTCTTTGTCCATTTGAGTAAATTTCAAGTTTGGAATTGTACCTCATGACTGGCATGATGGATCAGTTTACTCTGTATGATGCAGACGAGAATTTTAAAAAAAAATACATGTGAATATATCAATATTTTGTCGTCTTGTATACTGTCTCCTACTTCAGTTGTCTGAGATGGCAAGAAGATATCATTACTTGATAACCCATACTTGTACATGTAGTGGATAGGTAAACCCCCCTTGATAAATAAGAGTTGGCATTTCTAGAGCCAAATGCTCTTTGAAAAGGTATTAAAATCAACACACACACACACACACACACACACACACACACACAAAAGCCAAGCACCAAAAGATTTCTGACATATCTATTCTTACTTGAGAATTTTTGCTGACTTATCTTCATGCCTGCTGGTGTAGGTGATTAAAAGAAAAAAATTATTGTAAATACTTTTAGTACATGTATAGAATAACCAAGTTGTAATACTATTGGGTCATTCTGTACATGTACTAAAACTGAAAAGAGACAAGACGTGAGACAAATACAGAAAATCATGTGATACATGTTAAAAAAGAGAGTTTATTAAAACAATGTACTTTCGAGTACACTGCCTAGTGCAGGCATGTACATTGCACATATAAAACAAGGATATATTTATGCATGTACTGGAATGTACATGGGGTTTGCAGACTTTTAATAATTAAAACACATACTACATACCCATAATCTTTGCTCAGTCACCATACAGGACGGTTCAATCATCAAACCTACATTGTCCATTCATAGTGTTAGGCTTTGCCCTGAAATACTATTGTAATTGTCCACATACTTGTACACATTATACCTGGGCCAAATGAAGAATACCTCACACTTTGATGGGAAATCTATGGCAGAATACGCCATACTTACCTATACCATATCGCTATTCCTTCCCTACCTGCTCCAAAACTGGCAAAGGTTCTCTCCAGTACAGTAGAGAGAAACAAGAAAAAAGAGTTCCCTTTACTGCATAACGGGAAACCCCTTATGCCGTACTCCTTACTATAAAAGGCCACACTAACCTCGTGTCCTCCCCTTTCCTTTGCCGGCTCCTGCAAGGCAGTCACCTGTATCCATTCTACCGGCTATCTAACACGCCCTACTACCCCCTCCGACTATATCTCGCAAGTACTACTTTCTCAACCAAGACGGAAATACAGAGTGTATAATAGAGACGATGTCGGAGACTAAAGGAAAATCGGGGAACAACGACATGGCGGGGAGTGGCCATCACAAGGTGGGCTCTTCCGCCACTGTCGATCCGACTGAAATTCCCGCTCACAGAAGCGCACGGAACCCAGAGAAAAGGGGCTGTGCTGAATCCGGGCAGGATAAACCTCCCAATAAGCCGACATCAGATCAAACGAATGAACAGAAATCCATACCTCCCATTAAGCTGAACAGAGTACGGGGGAAAAATGAGAAGGATAAGTATGCTCACAAACCCAGGAATCTAAGCCTACCTCCCAAAAAGCTGACCAATGTTAGGGGGAAAAACGAACAAAACAAGGGCAACAAAAAACGATAGATCAGTCCGAGAAGTCAAACGGCCAAAATACAGATACACAGACCGTGCACGCCGTACAGAACATTACAGACTCGCTCGACATGAACGTAGAGGGTGCAATGTCTTTATCAGAATCCAACATGGATGACTCGAGTCACGCAAGTCACATAGAAAATGCTACGCAATCGACACGAAAATCCACCCTGTAGCACCCCGTAGCTCGAACTCGGTTCCGCCTGTCACTATTGCGGAACCATCAGCGGCGGCGGCTTGGTTTATTCAAGCCATCCAGATGGCTCTCCAAGAAAATAATCCGCCTTTTGGGGGAAGTTTGGACACGTCTATTCCCCACTACTCCAGCTCACCTGCGAAAGCTACCTGCCCCGACGGACCCGAGGGAAGGTCCACCCTCGCACCACTAGATTCCGCGGGCAGATCGGCCAGACGTTCACGCCCACGGGAACAGGAAGGAGCATGAAACCGTAACCGTGGATCGTGCCCAAGCCTTCCACGATCATCGGGCCTCTCACGTTACGCCGCCTCTGTCCAATTGGATTCTGAATCGGACTCGGACTTGGGCTATCATCGCCCTACCGCGGCTTCTGGTTGTTGGAAAAGAAAACATCATGATTAAACATCCACCACATCCATGCTTCACCAGATAGAGCCTACAAGTGACGGAAATATTTCACCTCAGCTTCTGCATCAGAGAGAAGCTCTATGGCTGACACCAAAGCCGTTTCGGATTCGGCCAGGTCTACGACTTCCGATGACTTCCAAGACTCGGGAGGCGATCAAGTGGTGGATTCAACCGCACTCCCTAGAGACAGGAAAACTCTTCCGGGACCCCCACCCAACGAGGACTATTCTGACAGATGCTTCCAAACAGGGCTGGGGAGCTGTTTTGGATTTGAGCCAAGCAGGGAGCCAGTGGGACCCGCAGGAAAAGGAATGGCATATCAACAGACTGGAAATGCTTGTGGTCAAACGTGCACTCCAACAATTTTAGGGGTTAGAAGGGAAATCAGTTCTCATAAAATCGGACAACAGAACAGTACGTCGGGTGCCTGTGCATTGGCCGTTAACGCAATACAATTTGTATTGCATTAACGGCCAATGCACAGGCACCCGACGAGTAGTGACCTATCTCAACTGATGGGGGAACACGATCATGCACACTTTGCACCCTAACACTGGAAATTCTAATCTGGGCCAACTACATTGCCAATCTTATCTCGAGGGGAAGCTAGCTTCCAACAGAGTGGATGCTTCAACCCAGTGTAGTGAAACAAAACGTTCAACCAGTGCGGTAAACCATCCATCGACCTATTTGCCTCAGCCCTGAACAAACAACTGAGAACATACTGCACGAAACAGGAGGATTCCATGGCTCTGGCAACAGACACTTTCTCTATCCCATGGAGCAATGTGCTGGCCTACGCATTTCCCCCTTTTGCACTGATCACCAGAGTACTAAACAAGGTCCAGAAGGATCAAGCGAATGTGCTGCTGATCACCCCATGGTGGCCCAGACGACCATGGTTTCCAACCCTCGTGAGCCTCTGAGAGACACACCGATAATCCTCCCAGTCAGGGAGGACATCTTTAGCCAACCAGGAACAACACAGTATTACGGGTACCCAAATCCATCCAATCTGAGACTAACACTGTGGCCAATAACAGGAATTCAGCAATTGAGGCAGGAATTTCATTGAGAGCTGCCAATTTTACAGCACAGTGTCTCAGAGTGTCAACAAGAGCAACTTACGACTCACGACTGCTACACTACACTAGATGGTGCAGAGAGAAGGAGATTGATCGAAGCAAAGCATCTGTAGGTGAGATAGCCGACTTCCTCATTTACCTTCATGATAAGAAATTGTCATTTTCCACCATCAAAGGTTACAGATCTGCCATAGGAGTCATGCACAAAGGTTTTCCGAATGGTGAATCCGTGTCCACCTCGGTTATGTTATTGAGACTGATGAAAATAGACCCGACAGGAAAATGTTATCACCAGCCTGGAGTCTCCCCAAGGTCCTTCAGGCCCTGGCTCGCTCCCCATATGAACCTATGCAGGAAGCAACTCTGAAAGATTTAACTATCAAAACCGTCTTTTTTAGTAGCGGCAGCCTAAGGATGTCAAAGCTCAATTCATGCCCTTTCTTCAGAGACTGAACACATACACTGGGAGAAAAATAAAGTGAGACTTCTACCACATGCACGATTTCTGGCGAAAAACCAACATGAAGCTTCACCATCGTTAAAAATTGTTCTCCCTTCTATATCCTCTCTCTTTTCAGTACCAGAAGATAGACTGTGGTGCCCTGTCTGGGCCCTCAAGTGGTATGTTCACAGGACTCAGGACCTTCGATCTCCAAAACAACTTTTTGTGAGCTTTCAGGCCCCACATGGTGCAGTGTCGCGTGATTCCATCTCTCGCTGGATAGTAACCGCGATAAAAGCAGGTGGTCAAGAAGCCCTATTTGCTAACAATATCCAAGCACATGGCACACAGGGACTAGCGGCTTTCTGGGCACTTTTTAACGGGACTTCTATGGAAAACATCATGAAAGCGGCATACGGGGCTAATGAGAATACCTTTACTGCCTGCTATTTGTCCGATGTCATCCAAGCAGAAACCAGCTTCGCGAGGGCAGCTCTCGAGGGATCTCACCACTAAAAGGGGGTAAGTGTATCTTACACCCTTTGTCTTTCTCACCATTTCATACTGACTTTTTTCACATGTTCATGTCTTCAAAGGATACCATATCTCATGCATGTGACACTATTTCACGCTAACCTACACCCGTTTCTTCCCACCGCCAAAAAGAATGTGTGGTACTCTGGTATAGCGATATGTATAGGTGAGTATGGCGTATTCTGCCGTAGATATGAATTTTCAGTTAGTGAAAATCAGATCTACTAAGTAGCCATACATACCTATACCAAACCCACCCTCCTCCTCTCGATGGTCTCAAAGTATGGGCGCCGATGGAAAGAGGAGGATACGAGGTTAGCGTGGCCTTTTATAGTAAGGAGTACGGGGTTTCCCATTATGCAGTAAAGGAAACTCTGTGAGGTTAGTTTGCTATCACAGACCCTTTTTTTTTCTTGTTTCTCTCTACAAGAGCAAACTTTTGCCAGTTTTAAAGCAGGTAGGGAAGGAATAGCGATATTGTATAGGTAAGTATGATTATTTAGTAGATCTGATTTTCACTAACTGAAAATTCATTCCACATACATTATGAACTATAGACCCAGTCAGATTGCACAAAACTACACATAGTTTTATTTCCTGATATTTTGCTTCAGGTAGTTTGAACAGTCTGATCACAAACTGCTCAAAAACTTACCAGCAAAAATTCCTTTTAAACTTCCTGCTTGCACTTGTAAAGCTTCTCTTCCCACAAAACTATGCCTAATTTTGTGTGGTGTGACCACGGCTGAAACAGGAAGTTTGTTGCTTGATTAGATTCACTTCACGTTGTATATTATGCATAATGCACATTATTTTGCTCACTGTTGTGCATCTCATTTTTTATATTCACGGAGGGTGCACAGTTTTATCTGTTTGGAGCATCTGTGTGGAACTGTTACAGACCGAATCTACAGGTAGTTTTACGTCACTCCCACTACACAGTTCTGTCAGTAGCATGATTGTGTGCTCAAAATTACAGGAAGTTATCGGAAAGTAATCAAAGCGTAATTTCTTGCAGTCTGAACAGGGCTAATAAGAAATGATTGATGTGAAATGGAAGACGTTAATTTCTCACCATGAAGACAAATGATGAGACAGCTAAGTCTTCACAAGCAAACATTCTCCCACCACAAAGTTAAAGCTTTCTATTGTACAGTTACAATCAATACTGAAACAACAAAATTTATGATCCAATACATGCATCACTGATATAGTTTATAGCAACTGTTAATGCTTTTACAACACTTATCATAACTGTCCAATATGGTCTGCAAATCCTGAGGCAAGTCTCAATACAGGGGTTTCTCAGTGAAGTTAACTGTACAACATTGCACACTTTTTATCACAATTTGAACAGGAATGATCCAGAAAATGTGAATTTTTCCACAGGAGATCATAGATTCTTCACAAGTTTTTTAACTTTATATCGTTTTAGCCTGCTACAAACTAAGACACAACATTTTTCGCTTTTGGATGTCTGGAGCTGTTTGTAGTAGCTAACACAATGTTTCATTCACATGTAATGCTAGTAGATTATTTAGAGTTTTGGTGCATACATTTTTTTTTGTACATCTTTACCTCCATTTCTTTTGGTATAGTTTATCCTTGAGATCTACACTTAAACCCTGTAACAACACATACAGACATAAAGAGGAAATACTTGTACACACTCAATTCATATTGAGTAAACACATGAAGTAACATCACTTTCGAATTGAATTCATGAACTCGGCGAAAATTTAGGAGACTGCATTCCCCTACTCAAGGCCTTTATTGGTAGAGTACTGACAATTCAGCAGGGCTGCCATAACAATAACATGATTATCGTTGTGGCTGTTTTTGTTGCCAGTTTCATCGAACTCCTTCCCATATGTCATTCTAGTCAATGGACTCATACGTGTGTCTACTGTGCTCCCTCATTTTTCTTCCTATGGCCAATCACCAGCTAATCTGCTCCTTCACAGTGGGCCCATGATAAATAGACCACTCTGATGCTCGGCTTCCTACCAGATAGGTCCTACCCATTTAAGCACCCTGGTTAAAAAGAGCACAGCAGACAGAGTGCGTTGCTCAGGAACACATGTGCCTTGGCAATTAAGGCTTGAACCCACAATTTACTCATCAAATGTACATAGCACACTCACTAGACTGAATACCCCCATCTACGTGAATACACCTTTGCTCCATCCATCTAGTGGATAATCATGGCCATGAATTCTACCTGAAGCACCTTGTACAATATTGGTGGACTCCCCTCATATTAGCAGGGACATAGAACCACTGAACACCTAAAACACAACGGGCACAATGCAAACACTCTGAGTAATGCTGTTTGAAGGACACAGTTACATTGATGGCTATGTTTGAGCACCCAAAAGCAAACCAACCGAACTGTACCATACCACACCATATACTACCATGCCAGATTGGGAGCAAAAGAGCATTGTCAAGATAGTGTACCTCATGAGTTATTTTTGGACTCAAGTCAGATGGGTGACACGTTTTTGAAGTAACAAGGTCATGTATTTGGGGCACTTATGCTTCATACAGGTGTCCCTAACACACAGGGCTCATACGCGTCAGGGAATTTCTGGAAAGTCAGGGAATTTAAAAATACTTTTTCCAGAAGCAAAAAGTCAGGGAAAGTCAGGAAAAATCATTTTTTCAAGATATTTGTTAAAATGGTATTTGATTTCTCTTACCAACAAAGGAAAAATAGTTTGTCAAATTTGTGGTTTATCGTATTAAGACCGTTTTCGTAATAAACTCAACGCAGATATTGTGTCTATTGCGTCCTTCATGTGCATGTGCACGTGTACTTGTGTGTATGACTACCGACTTGCAGTGGTGTAAGGTGCCGTGGTGCCTTTGTGTACACATACATGTATGTATGACATGAGCGCTGCTGGTGATGTGATTGGCATTAATTGCGTGCATGATCGAAGCGTCAGTCATCTAATAACACGAATGTATGATTACTTTTGGATCGAGATAGTGCTTTGATTTTGATATAAAATTTGAATTAAAGCATTTTATAACAGAATATTGACAACACAATCATTTCAATGTAAATAATTTTACATCATATGCCACTCATGTGTTCTTAAGAACCTCTCAAAAAATTGTGTCTGCTTAGCTTACTCGACGGACGATATTGCAACCTCGTGGTTGCTTATTTATAAAGGCGAAATTATCGCAAGTCCGCATTTAGGCTGCGCATGTGAGCTCTAGCTAGCTAGCGCTACTTTGCTGCAGTGCGACTGGCCTCTCTCATGGTTGTTTTCCGCAAGTCTGCCTTTTTGTAGGTACAGGTACGTAGTTAGTGTTGTGGAACTGCCCAACAAAAATTTAGAATTCACTGAACACAAGGGGAATCACGATAATGGCAACAAATCTTTATGGCCAAGAAAGTGATGCAGGAAAATGAATATCAAAATGTTTAAAAATTGCTTGCATGAAATAATAAGAAATAAATTTGTTTTTGGTGATGCTTGCATGGCCTATAAAAACTGATAATATTAATAGGGCAAGTGCAGAAGCTGCATTTTGGGGTGGCTATGGAATCTTCCATTGCCTTACAGGGGGAATTACTTACATCTTCTGTAAAGTACTTTTGTGCAAGGGAATGCGGATATTTGTTGATTCATTTCAGTTATTTCTGACTGAATATTCATGCGTTGTGGATGAGCTTTTACTCATTTTCCATCGGTTTGTAAGCATTATTTGTTAATTTTCCAGTTTCCCTTCCCTGTACTGCAATGTGGGATTTGTGCGCCGATAGGATCATCGGAACAATTACAGCTGAAAGAGATATTGTGTCGTTGATACTTTCATCAAAAGTCTTGTTAAAAGTTAAATCTTACTTAGATGTGGAAATATTTCCGTTCATGATGAGGGTAGAATATCTACGCAATCGTCATCATGCCTAGAGAGTGTATATTTAATGAGCGGTGGCTCGATTCAGATGACTATAAGCCGTGGGTTCAGAAAGTAGTTGGCGATCCATGAAATTTCATAGCCTCCTACAGGCAGAGCTGGAAAGAGATGTGGGCTCTACTCTCATCAATGTGGGGAGCTGTGGCTTGCATATTGACCATGGTGAATTCAAGAAGGGAGCAGCAGACTCAGGATGGAATGTGGACAGTTTTCTTAGTTGTTTGTTACCTATTCAAGGACTCACCAGCACACCGGGAAGATCTTTTCAAAGTTGTAGGAAGCAAGGACACTCTCCTGCAGCTGAAGTTCTGTAAGACACGGTGAGCCTTTGAGCTTTGTTACAAGAATTCTCATTTGTGGTAGATTATTATATTAAATACAAGTAATATTAAATCATATAGTAACTAAACACATCCACTCAGAGTCTCAGTTCTTATATCACTGCAAGATATGTGCATTTTAGTTTTGTAGTTTATGATATCAAAACAGTGAATTATTGAATAGACAGTGTTATAGCCAGGATATTGTAAGTACTGGGCATTAATAATGTTACATTTCTAAATGATATCCTGATAGATTTATGAACATCATAGTTCCTTCATGGAATGGGTTGCCAATTTTATTTCTAACAAGTTTATATAATGATTGGTCATGTCAAAAAGAAAAACTTGTTGAATTTCTTCCTTCACATTCTTAATGTGCTCTTTGACGTCTCATCTTGCAGCTGGGTTGAAAATGTTCAGGTGGAAGAGAGGGCACTGCAGATAATGCCCAACATCCAGAAGTATGTGTCTGCAGCAGATAACAAGCAAATACCTAGACCTGACAACAAATCCTTTCAAGCAGTGAGAGAAGGATGCAAGGATCCACTGATTAATTGCAAACTTATGTCCTACATTTCTATCGCTAGGCAGATACAGGGCTTCCTCACTTTGTATCAAACAGACAAACCAATGATGGTATTTCTGGCCAAGGATTTGCAAGCGTCCATGAGAAATTTAATGCAGAGGTTCATCAAGCCAGAGATTCTCAGCAGTGCAACGACAGCACAAAAATTGATGAGCATAGATGTCAAAGACAAGAAGAATCACTGCTCCTACCAAAAAGTGGATGTTGGTTTCATGGCAGACAAAGCAGTGAAAGATCTGTTGCATGGAAAGAAAACAAGCGAAAAGCAAGTACTTGAATTTCGAATGAAGTGTAGCTTATTTCTCAAAGGCCTTGTAGATAAACTGACAACCAAGTGTCCTTTGCAGTACAAGCTCACAAGAAATCTTGCATGCCTTGATCCTCGTGAAATGGCAAAGAATGATATGAATGAGCAGAATAAACAAAAGCTTAGAAGAACACTCCAAGTTCTTGTAGACACAAAACGCGTGGATGAAGCATCATGTGACTGTATTCTAGATGAATACAGTGCCTTTCTTTCTGATGTTCACAATAGCTTGGGAGACTTCCGAGACTACAACTATTCATCGTCAAGGCTAGATGTGTTTCTTCATGAAAGGATGAATGGTAGAAGTGAATATCAGCATCTCTGGAAAGTAGTTCGGATGATATTGCTTCTTTCCCATGGGAATGCATCTGTCGAACGTGGCTTTTCTGTCAATCGACAAGTTGAGACAGACAACCTGGCAGAAAGGTCATATATAATTATAGCCAAGAGAATCATCTGTGACCACATTCAGGCAGTTGGTGGAATGAGTAGGGTGAACATCTCAAAGGAGCTGTTAGCAGCTGCTGCAGGAGCAAGACAGCAGTATCATGCCCATCTGGAAGAGCAGAGAAAACAGAAAGACCAGGAGAAGAAAACACACAAAAGAAAATGCCTGTCAGATGAAATAGAAGAAATAAAACTGAAAAAGAGGAGGGTTGAAGCTGGTGCCAAGTCCCTTGAAAAAGCAGCAGATGACTTTGCCCTTCAAGCTGAAGCAACAGTCAAACTGGCACTCATAGCAAAGTCCAACAGTATGCGAAGAAGTGCAAAAGACAAACAAAAGCAGCTGAATGAAATCGAGAAGACACTGGACGAAAAGCTTGTAGAACTGAAGGATATGTAGTTAAAGGTAATCAGGAGTATTTGCACTGTGATTTCATTTTGACTGAAACTGCCCATAAGTCATTCTTTTCTTGCTTATCTCTCATAAAATAACATTCTGGTACACAACAATATTGCTGATAAGTGGTGCACATGTTTAATTTAAAGAAATTTGGAAATAAATTGCCATGTTGGTCAAACACCAAGCCACCAACACAGAAAAGCATATATGGGACTGTAATAAAAGGAGAATATCTGCCGAGTGGCGAACTCTAAATTTAAGGCCATGTTTTAACTTCAATTCTACAAATATTCAAAATATTCATGGAACAGTTCAAATATAAGATTCTTTCAAATGCGAAACAAACTGATAGGAACTCTTTCAAAAGATTTTTCAACATTGTGGATACTCCAGATTACCTTTAAGCAATTGCCATAATTTGTTCTTTACTCAATTTGTTGTAAGTACTAGAAACCAGCCTCTTTATTGCTTTAATATTCTTATACTGGTTTAGTTTAGGGGAAGCTTCCATAGGCTTTTATGCAAACTAAGTGAATAAAATTTGGATTAACCAATCAAGAGATATGATTTTTCAGAGTTCAGGTTAATTTCTTGCATGCCAACCTCTCAGGTGGCACTGTGCTAATATTTGTGACGTCACAACATGACAACTACATCTATTGGAGTTGTACACAAATTTCACGAAATTTTCACTTGTTATGGAAATTCATCTTCCCTCTACATTTATACTTGAGGATGTTAGGGCTTAGATGATTGTGCATACATTTATTATTGAACTTGATCAACTGGATTATCGATATCCAAGAAAAAAAACCTAAAATTGTGAAATTCTATGTACAAATTCAAAAGAGAGTTGTCCTCTTGTGATATCACATATTCTGGCATAGTTCCGTCCAAAGAGGGCAACATACACAATTTTGCATAATTCTTGTTAACAGGTTATCAAAATTTGCTCAACATTTTACTGTCGGGTTTCTAAAATTGTTTTCTACTCACCTAATCCACATTGTTGTTTGGGGAAAATTCCCCTTTAAGGAGCTTCTTTCAGAACAAAGCATAAAAATGGATAACCGAGTATACACACTTGTTTTGTGTTTTGCTTCCTAGTATTATGATGATGTATTTTTACACACTTTAGAATAAGATGTGTACATCGTGTAAAATGGTCATGGAAATTTACATTTTCTGCTCTGGAAAGTCATGGAAAGTCAGGGAATTTTGAGAATGTGGAAGTGTATGAACCCTGAACACAGAGAATAAACTCTTTGTATCATGATGAAGTGCGAGTGACATGCACATTCTTCTCATGTCAACAAGTGGTACAATACACCTTTGGACCACTTGCATTCACATGCTCTGTTGCATGGTACAGTATGGTACAGTGTGCTTTTGGAGCACATTGGGAAGTGGTCCATTTTTGGCACGGTAACAGTATGGTACACTTTGGGAGCATTTGAGCTCACACTGGTAGTATGAAGGGTGGAGATAAAGTGGAGGTGGGGTTGAGATGGGGGTTGGGGGAGGTTATGTCCCACATTGAGCTAGATTCAGAAATTTATAGCTTTTGTTGAAGTTGTGCCTTTATGATACCAATAAATTATACAGACCTATTTCAACAGAGGTGGTAGTTCCCTTTTGCAAATCTCCCTCACTTTCAAAAATTTCTTTAGAAAATTGGACACGATATCAGTTTATAACATGGAAAAAACATTACTCCCAAGCTGAAACAGCCCATGCATTCAACAGTGACAAAATGGAGGAGTACTGTTTGACACCATAGAGAGAGGTAAACTGTTGTCAGGGGGTGGCCTGTCATACAAAGGAACCTTGTAATAATGAGGACCTACAAGACCACAACTGTCTTGTTACACTGTGTTTTTACTATATCGGGGTGACAGGGTACAAAAATAAAGAAATATACAGAGTTGGAAGTTGCAAAATCACCTTGTTGTATTGAAGGGGTGTGAGATATCCAACCTCTTTATAAGAGATTCCATACTTGTATATAGGAGAGTCCCAACACTGCCCCAGGGCCAACTTTGACACTGCTTTCCAGGTATTGTGGTGGGCTATCGATATAGCTTGTTGTTCAAAGGGCAAAGGCAGTCATGCCCCATCTGCACTCGTCCATGTCCCATGCATCCTCCCAGGTGTTGTCGGCGATGCTGTACCTCTCCACCCTTCGCTGCACGTTTCTGGCCCCTCCGTTCTCACCTGAGTACGACTGACCTGAATGCATGGGATTCGGCAGAGAATAAATGTGAATTTCTACGGCACCAAATATTTGCAACAGATCTCATTCAGGGTCCACTGACTGGAAAAAGGGCAAATTAAGTATCTATTATTAAGAACATGCAAGTGATTTAATAGGCAATGTCATAGAACTCTAAAGACACATGTAGTCCCCATATGTATATATTCACTTAAACATTGTTTGCACTGCCATATTATGGCATCAGGTGTAGCAAGAAAGCCTGCAGAGTCTATACCAACTCATTTCATCAAAAAATCCCTGATACCCTAGCATGTGATAACACAATACTGGAAAAGAAAAAAAAAAGTGTATTCTGGAGGATACGTAAGCTGCAGCATACATGTATGTATATTAAAAAAAAAAAAAAAAAAAAAAAAAATCTGATAAAAGTAGTAAAATCAAGCAGGTTTTATGACAGGAGATGGCATTATAATGACAACTAAAAAAAAAAAAAAATTCCAAAGCTTTAACCCTATTCTAACTCGGCTATTTGAGACCAAGTTTTTACTGGGGGGGGGGGGGGGGGGGGGTCAATTTGACCCCCCTTCAGATCTTGGCCGCCGATCACGCGATCACCGCAAAATTTTGCCTGAACATAGAGCCGGATGTCAACTACAAGATTACATGGTCATACAAAAGAAAAATTTTGATTTTCTATTTTTAGTAAATTAATTATGCAAATTTACGCATGAAATCATATTTTCACCTATAACTCCATTAAAAAGACTGAATTGCTAAATTTTTGTGTTAGAGTTCCTCAAGACACATCGAACAATTTTCTTGTAAAAAAATAGCACAATCAAAATGAGTTTCTTCTGTTTTTCATTGTTTTGTTAATTTCTTATGTATTTCATTGTTTTTTTACCTTTTGTTTTCTACTGTTTTTTGGCCAAAATTTGTTGCAGGCACTTTTTCAAGCTTATCTACATTAAAATTGATTAATTTCAATGGTTAAAAGTTGAAATAATCTAATTTATATCAATTTAACCAAAAAACACAATTTGCATTGGATTTGCACACGATATCATGAATTCGAGCAATTTTCGGGTTGACATGCATATGCAAAACATTACGTAACTTCAGAACAGTGTACCCAAACATCGCAAATTTGGTCTCAAAATATGCGGGAGACTTCAAAGAAAAAAGTCATGAAACGACGCGGCAAAATCTTTGCGCGTTGCGGAATCGCAGCGCAAAATGTCGAGGGGGGGGTCAAATTGACCCCCCCAGTTAGAATAGGGTTAATATCAAATGTGAATTTGATATGAGCCCAAGCCTCTCGACTACTAAGGAGAAAGGATACCAAATTCATATACTAACAGTACAGGGGAACCTCACTATGAAGAGGTTGGATACAGCGAGATACCGGATATAACGAGGTGATTTTTGCAGTTCACATCCCTTTTATAATCTTTTGGGGTTTTTTTTTATCCCTGATACAAAGATATTCCTGATAAAGCAAGGAAATTTCAGTGATTCCAAGTAGCTCCAGAGACTCCAACCTTCTGGTCTGGAGATTCTCCCACCTGAAACCCCTAGCAAACGGGAGACTCCAACTTGATGTGTGCGAAGCGCACATCATGAGCACCAAGTTCCTTGCAGTCTAGGGTTCTAGATGCTCTCTCGCGATATCTAAGGCTTATTTTTTCAACATACAATGAAATTAAGTATGAAATCATTTCAAGCGGGAGAAATTAAATCTCAAGCGGGAGAACGGGAGATTCTGCAAAAATGGGCTTTCGGCAGAAGATCTCCCGTCGAAATCGGGAGAGTTGGAGTCTCTGTAGCTCTTTATAACGAGGTTCCGCTGAATGCCGGGTTCATGATTGCACATACCGCCGATAGCAAAGAGAAAGGCTCCTACATCCACTAGTCTGTGGTTCACTCTGGAGACAGTCAGGGGAGAGAGCGAGGTCCAGAGGTCCAGGCTTGCGTCGTAGACTTCCACACCCCTGGAGCGCATCTTGGACGTCGAGCCCCCGGTGGCGTAAATCTTTCCATCTGAAGGAGGAAGTTGGAGGGAAAATGTATTGATAACTTCAACATGGTATCATGAAACTAACTTCACTGACGGCTTTTTATCTAGCGCTATTTCACTTTTTTCCTTTTTTTTTTTGTTTCTGCTTTTGCTTGCTCATCACACCAGCGCTACTTCATTTTTTTTCTTTTTTTTCTGCTTTTGCTTGGTTGTCACAGCTTCTGGCACTGTGGTACACAATGACAGCAAAACAATCTTATGTAGTAGCCACTAACACTTACTATGGCAGAAACAAATTGCAGGCTGACATTAATATCCCAAATATTTCCTTGTTGCTTCCATTTTGTCGCTTTTGTCAATTAGATAATCTGAATTACAACAATTGCAACAATTCAACAGGCTGGCTGGTTATGGGATCTGAAATATGATGAACGCTTCTAAGTTCAGTTTAGACACACAATGATCAATGATTAGATGTCAAAGAAGCCCCATCACTGAAAATTGTGTTTTTTTTTTAGTGCATTAAAAACAAAGATTGAAATCCCTGCCTTTGTAGTCTCAAAATATTCTTACCGACACAAGCAAATGCACCATCTATCTTTGGTTCATGCATGGAGCTCACTTCTTCCCACTCACAGTTCTTGGAATTATACCTCAGGACAGAGGAAAGAGGGGATAGTGTCCAGTCTACACCACCCAGGACAAACAGTGTTCCATTGGCTACAATAGCCCTGTGGTGGGATCTACAGCAGTACGGGAAGCAAAAGAAAGAAAAAAAGAAAGAACACCTATGACCTTCACATTTGACTCTTCCTTCCAACTTAACTACATTTCTTGTCACTAAATCACTTCAAAATTGCGTTTATCCATTAATAAAAACAGACCTTTACAGCTTTAATAGTGTACACATAACAATGACATTCTTTGTTTATATACACGACTTCATAAGGAAAGAAATTTCAACTTGTAACTAGAGTTTGACACACAACTCATATATATATCCCCAGATTAGTAAAACCTGGGACAATATGTCATAGTTTGCTTTATTTATCTTTATTCCCATGGGAATCTTAAATGGTGATCAACAATTAAATGTGAAGACAGCATACTACTAAGAACTAGTTTTATTTATGCAAGCTATAAAACAAGATGAAAAATACTAAGGAAATTTGCAAACAATTAATGGACTGTACTTTGAAACCTTTCATGGACAGCTGCATTGAAATACAACTTAATAGGTTACAGCAAGAAAGACTTTAATAGAGAGATATTTATTAGCATTAGAGGTCATACATCCCTTGAGCAAATGTTACAAAGTTTTGCATGATCAAAGAATAATGTCATCTAACATCAAGGATGAGAACTAATGGTAATACACCTCATGATTTTTTTTTTTCAATGAAAAAAAAAAGCTCCCCTTTAGCACTGAAAATAATGGTTGCAATTTTTCAAGAACCAAATAAATTTACTGGAAATCTATAGCATGTGTTCCCCCTCCATCATAAAGAAGTTTCCAGTTCTTACTCTGAGGAAAGGTCTGAATAACCTACCTCTAACAATTATACCAGATAAAGAAAGGAATCTAATTTGGAGGCTTGTGAAAGGGACACATATGCTTACAATCTGCATTATTCTTCTGAAATTGTGCTATTTTCAGCTGACCTTGGAGAGGGTAGACTGGCCAGCTCCAGGATTTGGTCTTCCTTGAGGTCAAGCCTGAAGACTCGCTTTGCAGCTGCCCCGTCCCGCTGCTCTGTGCATCCACAGAGGTAGACCACGCCCTCTGCCTCGTCCACGGCCTGGACATAGTTGTGCTTGTCCATGAGCTCCCACCAGACCGACGCGACATCACGGGGGAGCGTCCTCACAGGCTTCAGGCTGCCACTGATGATGTTAGCCACACTGAGGATCAAGATCTCACCCCTCTCGCCGGCGGCTTGGTGGGGTCGCGCCATCGACGAGAGGGCCAGTCCGGACTTGTCCTGCACTACGACTGCGTACAGTCGGCCCTGGAAGGGTAGGAATCGGTGGTTGGCGCTGGTGGTGATGTGGCTGTGGAACCCCCGGGGCTTGGCCCATCTCCTGATCAAGGTGCCATCTCTCACACTGATGTCGGCGACCTCCATGGAATTTGTCTGTGGGCCCCAGCGCCTGAATGCATCAAAAAAAGAACATGAATGTTACATGCGTTCTATACAGGAAGTGTCAAAGGACTATCCAGTGAAACAATCAATCTCATTTGAAGATGTTTTCATTTCTTGACCAACACAAATCTCATCTTATTTTAACTTGTTGAAGACTAGTCCCGAGTATAATCAGGCAGGTGGCTATGGGAAATGTGTGCTGCAGCAAATCAGCTCATCCTTAATGGGTTACACAAGAAGATTCAAATCATCTTTGTACACCCTACAAATGGGATCAAATGAAGCATGTTCATTTTCAATCCTTCTTCATACCTCAAGAATCTACTCTATTTTTAAGTTTTATCTTTACATCTCTTTCAAACAGGGCAATCTCCTAAAACTGGCAACTAAATCATATAGAAATGCTTTATCACTTCTTGATTATAATACAAAAAATAATGAAACAAAACAAAGACAAGTACATGGATATATATCTAACAATTTACAATAGTACACTGAAATGGTCACAAATAGGATATAAAATTTACAGAAAAAGTTACTTGCACAGGACAGAGCTGCCCAAACCTTATAGCATTATTCTATTGTATATATATATGACAATCATACATACTCTTGTACTGTGTCTAGTCATTTATTTTTGAACACCCTTCTGGATTCTCATATTGACTTGACTTGAGCGTGAATCCATGGCATAGCCATGTAAAAACGTTGTCTTTGTCATAGTGAATCATGAGTCAATCAAATGGGTGATACAGTTTCCATCTATTAGAAACAGCAATCATAAGTGTTTTAAACAGACTACTGTAATTGGAACAGAAAAATGTTACCACCCTGCCCGTGAGTTCTGCAGACCTCCGATGACACAGAGTGAGCTGAAAAACTGTCTTGGCGGTCTAGGAACCTTTGAAGATGCTGTGGAGATGCCATCAAAAATTCCATGGATGCTGTCATCTACAACACAAAGGTTTCAAAAAGTAGAAAGTCCATTTATGTTAACTTAATCTTAGTTGGTAATAAAACATTTCTCAGTATAGGATAAAATAAAAAAACATGTACTAACACTGATATAATATTATGGTCTTTCTTTATCCATGGTTGTCTCTTCAGTGTTGCCACTGCTCTTCTAGAGGGCCCTGCCCTTATCATTACCCAAGCATTGTTCTGATTGAAAAGTCAAAGTCTTATCCCCTATGCCACAGTACCCCTACTGATTACAATCTTGCTTTTGATGAGATTAAAATCTGAATAAACGTAAAGGGATCAAATGTTAAACATTTATACAATTTTGTATATGCAGGTGGCAGTGACTTTTGTTTGCAGGACAATTTTGTACAGCATTGCATGCACCTCTCAGCAAAAATGGAACTGTTGATCCAAGCTGTAGCATGAGATATGCATCTCATCATTTCACCATCTTGCCAAGATATCACATTTGACTTTGAAACAGCAAACTTTTTTATACCACTCATCAGCCATCAACATCACCACATCACATAAAAGTGCTGACAATGCAAACATACCAAAGTCATAACACTCCTGATGGCTCTCCAGGAATGACTGGAATTGATTCCTTGCTGCCATAGAAACCTGGTCCCACTGTATACTCCTGGCGACCACGCCCATGTCTGCTATCCTTGTTTGAGGGTCGTGCTGCACCCATCTCAGGAGAAGCTCCACCATTACGTCTTCACTAGCCTCATGGCTTCCTGTCAAGGCAACCATAACTTTTAAGTTACCTTCACCATTTTCTACGAGTTTGTCTTTTCATTTTTCTCAACAGCCTTTACACACTCTTCTCCATGATCCCATAAAAACAAGAAATAATGGATAACATTGCATCTTCATCTCTTCCACAACATTTCTCAACTAGAAATGTCGCTACGGCGACTGGTGTGCCTCCGCCATAATGCATGGTTCTCCTTATAGGTCTATAGTGCAATGTCTTGACAATGTGTGATGACAGTTTCACATAATTGGCAAAATATTAAAATAACAGGCTTGCCACAAATAGGCTGAATGTTCACTTTCCTAGAACTAGATTTAATTGGATGAATGATTAAAATGTCAGAGTGCAGGTATTTGGGGAATTGAGGATTTTTACTTGAGGGCAGTTTCAGCGTTACGGACATTACATTTCAGACAAAATTTGCAACTTCAAAAGGTCATTAAGATAACAAAATATTTTCATTCTGAACTCATACAGTGGAATCACTCACATATGAGGCTAAATCATAAACAGTGAAAATTTCAATCCATTTCACCACATCATATGGCACTTACTGCATAAAATGTTGGCCGTTAAGGACATTACATTTTTTGGACATGACTTTTTGCATGCCTATACAATCATTGAAAAGTCTGTGAGTTTAAGCACATAAATAGACCAATGTAGGAATAAATTGAAAGGTAAAGAAATGTTTAAAGAAAATAAAATCAAATTTAGTGAAACAGATGGCACATGTACCTCCTATAGCCATAATTGTGGTGTTACGGACATTACATTCTAAGCGTTACGGACATTACAGATTTGTCCACTTTCATTAAGTGGCAGGAGTCACGTGCAAGTATTAATATTTTTTATCCATTTCACTTGGATGGTAATCAATACACATTGGACAATGCTACTATAGCCCTTTCAGGAGTTCTTTTATTTCAGGAGTTGCCAATTTGAGGACTATTTGGTCAGTATGGACCCCTACTTTAACAATTTGTTGACTTTTCTATCATATTGGAATTTAATCAACTTATTTAATGCCTGCAATAAAGTTATGATCTAAAGATAACATACAGATCAGCCTTTTGACTTTCTATTATGATATTCAAACTTTTAATTACTCAAAATGTAATTTTAAAGAAATGTTACGGACATTACACTTTTTATTCACATCTACACAGCCATCACTGAGCATAACTCTGCACGAATAAGCAACTTTTATTTTAATCAAAACTAATGCATAATCAAAATCAAATAAAATAATGGTTCAACAAATGCTCAGTATGTATTTTTACACAATGAATGTTTAGTTTTACTTTCTTTTTTCCCTAACAGTTTGTTGAAGTACAACAGTCTTTTCCAGGGTCAGAAAAGTCTGTTTTGGAGAATATTGTTTATTCTGCTTCCAAATCAATCACCTTGGAAGCAAGAAAGGTGTTCTTGACCAATTGTTGGAGAGGGTCTAATACTAATGATTCCATCCTGTTCTAGAAATGGCTCTCCTTCACTACACTCAAAGAAATATTCATGGATCCTTGTCTTTTCAGAAATTTCATAATTGATGGACTATTCTCATTTCATAAAGTCCAACCTCAGTTATCCAGCAATCACTTTTCTGGATTGCTCTATTATCCAGATATGGACTGGCACATTATTATTATTTTTTTTTTTTTGCCTAATTCGGTGCAAAATATGACTAAAAGTACATATCACTTTTTTATTCTTTACAAGGTAATTGTGATTCAGGACATAAATGTTATTCACTATGGTACAGCATTATATTTCTAACAACCAAAACACTGTTGCTAGAAGGAATAATGAGGAAGTGTATTTCATTCACATTCCATTTGATTTCCACATTATTGAATAATAAAACATGAAATTTTCATGTAAATTATAATATTGAATAGTCAATTAATAATATCCTACACGATATGCTGACAAGTGTCATGCGTGAGCATACAGTGTATCTCCCTTATCCAGCAATATCATCTTATCCAGATGGCTACCATTCATGACATGGTTAGAACTTGAGGTTGGACTGTATTTCCTTAACAGACAAGTCAGACCACAACTGACCATACATTGTGTAAATGGCCTTGTCCAGAGATGTTTTTGACTGTTTTAACATACATTCTTGCCATCATAGTATAATTACTCAACTTGATATGCTGTTGCTGTCATAAAGATAGCTTGCATCCATGTACACGTATTTCATGGGAGAAATAAGTAGACACAAGAAATACGATTGTAGAGGAATGCAGAAGATTAGTCAAAACCTTGTTGAAACATTGCACTTGTTGCTGAGTAAAGTCCCAAATCAATTTTCATGCAAGGGCTAGGGCATTCATTGTGACAGATATCAATATTGTAGGGTAGAATCCAAGCTATTCCTAATAATCATATGTAGCTAATACTTTTGCCCCAAATGTGTAATGTCCGTAACGCATTGGTTTTGTAATGTCCGTAACGCTTTTTAAAAGGAATTATGCAGGTTCCCGAAAAACTGTGTGGATATGTTGTGTGATATCACATTTTAGCTTTGCATTTGAATTTAGAACAAAATTAGACCAAAACACAGTGTGTTACAAGAACTTTTACATCTAAAACGTTACGGACATTACACTTTGAAAGAAGTGGAAATTCAAAAAACTGAAATGCTCATATTTTAAGAAAGAATTATTTTCTTTCGATATCAAGGAGGATGATGTAGAAATGAGTCATCAGCTTTATCATAGCATAAAAATGGTTGCCTGAAAGTCATTTTATAGGGAAAATTTCTACTTCAGAAGAATTACATGCAAATTATACTGAATTTTTCTGCAATGTCTTAGAAAAAACACATGATTTCAATACCTAAAAAATTACATTTTTCCCAAATTGTACCAATTTTTTTTCATCATATCAGTTTGATATGACGCTTCCTGAATACTTTCCAGGGTAAAACAAAGTTGTTTCTTGATTTAAATTTTTCCACCCTCGGGTAACATTTTTCACGGAATTGCCCTTGACTTTTGATCCTTTTATAAGTTTATGCATGGAATGATTTTCAAGGTATGGAAAAAAATGTAATTTCAGTATCAAATGGTAAAATATTAATATTTAAACTTGGCATTTGACCTTTGACCTCAAAGTTCCAAAGAGAATCAGTTAGGTAGAACATGCATAAATATGTATGTAAGTTTCATGATGATACCTTAAAAGCTACTTTCGAGATATAAAGAAGTGCAATTTAGCACTTGACCTTTGACCTTTGACCTTTTGGCAAGAAACTTCCCACAGAATATATATTGGGTAATACAGGCATATATCAAGTTTTAAAAAAAAGATCCTTCAGGCATTGCATAAATATGAGGGAAGTGGTGACATTTTGAGAAGTTGACCTTGACCATTGACCCCCTGACCTTTGACCCATGACCCCAACTTCCCTAGATAATCACTGCCCATAAGTACATGCATATTTCCACAAAGATACCTTGAACCATTTGCGAGATATGGAGAAAAACATAAAATTTCAACCTTTTGACTTAACCTTTGACCCCTGGCCTTTGACCTTGTGACTCAAAACTCTCTCTGGAGAATCTTAATTTGGCAGTTCGAATACTGTATACACTAAGTTTTAAGAAAATACCTTCAGGCATTGCATGGATATGGGGAAATAGTGAAATTTTGAGCATTTGACCTTGACCTTCTGACCTCTGATCTTGAGCATGTGCAACCAAAAGTTGATAGGGACAACTTCACCCATTCATGCATATACAGTGTACAGTACATGCCAAGTTTCATTAAGATAGCTCAAACGTTTTTTTTTTTAGTTACGCTGTCCACAAAATTGATTACAGACGGAAGGACGGACGGACAGACAACCCGAAAACATAATGCCTCCGGCACCACTTTGTGGCGGAGGCATAAAAAAAACTGGCACTAAATCATCTGTTCTGCACCCACACCAGAATATTACATCATTTCTTTTAGACTTTGCGGTGGTTTCTCACTTTGCTGTGAAGCACTGTAAACAAATTTGCGCAAAGACACTACATGAATTGAATTGTTATTCTATGAAACTTGGTACTCTACATCGTTCAAATATCAATCGTGATCATGATTCTTATTTGTTACATCTATCACAAATCTTTCTCCTCTTAATACACTTCATCTTCTTACTTTCCTTAAATCTGTCATCCCCATCACTTTTTTGTATTATCTCCTGTTCCTCACTCTGCCACTTTTTCTCCCTGCATGCATTCTCTTTTCTTCTTCTTTTATTTCTCGCTCCATCTTTGTTATTGTCTTATCATTAAAAAGCTATTATTAAAGGGGATGGCTAGTAATTGATCAGTGGGAATCAGTGGGAATGCTGAGGGATGATTGTTCCAATTCTTGTGGGATTCATTTAAGAGTACAAATACTATTGTGTGAAAATCATTTGCTTCAGAACAGTCTCATATTCAAGTAATGTGCAGTTTAAAGACACTCAGTCGTGGCGAGTGGTTTGTGCGGCACGGAGACGAACGCAACACGCTGCCTCCCCCATTCTGTATCAAATGTAGTGACCCCCGAATGAGAATAGCGCTGGCTCAATGGGTCAGCGAAAATACGGTAGGCTACAAGAGAGCTCCCTGTGCTTATCTCCTAACCCAAAATGGCTGTCCCAGCGAGCCACGAGAGCTTCCGAATGGACGCCCACTCTCAGTGTGCATGCGCATGAAGAGAGGCCAAAAGAGCCACGCGTCTTCTGGCCTCTCTCCTCCAATCACCGCAGCTCGCGGTGACAATATTTGTGTATGATGCGTACACACACACGCACACACACACACACACACACACACACGCACACGCCGCAGCGTCTTCTGGCCTCTCTCCTTCAATCACCGCAGCTCAATGTTTGTGTATGATGCGTACACACACACGCACACACACACACTTGTCTCAGTGGTAGCATTGCGCAATTGCATGCACAAACTTCGGTCGTTCGGAGTTTACGTACCATTAGGGATGGCGATCGGCTGCCTTTAATGCCCCGTCACTGTACAGGCATGCGAGCCTGGAACCATTAGACTGCACATTACTTGAACATGAGACCATTCTGAAGCAAATAATTTTCACACAACAATAGATATATAATATACTCTTAATTGAATCCCACAAGGATTGGAACAATCATCCCCCAGCATTTCCACTGAGTCCCACTGATCATTTACAAGCCATCCCCTTTAAGGTTTTACATCAAGCTCTTCTCATAAAAAGACATCGGTATATCTAAAGTGGCTTACCCATGTTCACTTCCCCCAGACTGAGGAAGGGGACAATATCTTGGCTGCCGAGCTCAATCAAGTAGTCACTTCTGCTGATAATTTGGAAGTACGTCTGCACGTATCTCTTGCAGGATTCAGCAAAATCCGTCAGACCGTACCTTTCTCCAAATAGCCAGAGTTCTAAACAGGTGAACAGACCGTGATGCAGCATTATGTTGAAGCAAGTTTATGATGTGTCACACACAATCAAGAGAACAGGTGGACTGCATCACTACCTTTTGGTGGAATGGTGTCAGCCAGGCAGATGACCAGGAAGACATTGAGTATGAGGGGTATGACTATTCCATTAATTAGACTTTACGTGTCTAAGTTTTCAGGCCAAGTGTAACCTGCATGTCTTCATGTCTAAAAACAATAAATCAACACAATCACATATTGGTATTACGTCACGATGAAACTATGATACACCTAGCTCTTTAGGAAGAATGCCCTACCAATGAAATGAATACATCAATAAATGTATGTCTGATATATCAGTGAAAAAAGTGAAAGTCCATCATATGTCTTATGTACAATAAAAAGGATATGCATACTCTTTGGAAAACCACCAAAATATACTCCACATTCTTAAATTTATTAAACTGGAAAAAGTCTTTAAAAAGTTTTATACAAAAACCAACCATATGTAGTAATCACATATAAAAGATTGTCACTGATGGATCTTCATGATTCAAGCAAATGAAAAATCTGAAAGTCTGTATCAAAACCAATGAGACCCAACTCTGGACACCAATTCCACACACTCACTCTTGTGTTAGTATCATTTGGAGCACACTATTTTCATCAACCTCTTAGTTTTGATATGATTTAACCAAACCTCAAATAACATAATTCATGGGAATTTTAGTGCTTACAGATTTACTAAAACGTATCATTATTTTTTTGGCTAGTTCTGAAATAACAGTTCTACACTAGAGTTTTTAAACAAGAGACATGACTGTTGAAGAAAAGCAAAAACCCACCATGAGCATTATTTGAGTCAAGATATTTCTCCAAGTACACACTGCAAGCATGCGAGAGTTCATCGACCTGAAGCATGGTGGAGGCTGCCAGTATGTCCATCACATTGTGCATGGTTCCTGTGGACAGCCGACAGCTCCCAGTGTACAGAAAGTCTACTATGAGAGCGAGGGTCTCTACCCCGATGCCCCGAATTGTCACCTCCTGGTGCTCGCGGTTGCTCTCCGCAAGGCCCGAGGTAAACATCGCGTGGAAGTACACGCTGTTGGCAGCAAGGACGCATCGGTGTGCGGGTACTCTCTCTGCGGACGTGGAGTCCTCCCCTCGCAGAAATATGTCGCACAGTGTCTGCTCACTCTGTCGGAATGCATTGAGCGATTTCAGCGTCGACCCCGGCCACTCTCGTTTATTCACTGCTGTCAGAGTTATCTTGCATTCATCCTCCATTTCAGTTCAATTCATCAGCTGCATTTGTTCTTTCACCTAGGCATGCACAGAAGAACAAAATTATGGAAAACATGACTTCCTAAAACAAATTTGTGAAAGTGCTTTGTTAAGTTGATGAATCTCTAGAGACAGGCACAGAACACATAGTGCACCTACACGTAAATCCTCACTCTATGTAATGCCTCTTGGTTTACAGTGGGACTTTTTGGCTTTGAACACCTTCTGGCTTTTGGGCTTTGAAGTGCAGTTAAACAGAACAAGAATGAAATCAGTACAACAGTTCATGCAGCTGAGCCTCACATCCTCAGCTGCTCATACAGTTATCAAGTTGAAGTCATTCGGCATACTCGTAAAATACTCCAAGGCCCCACCACTGCGTGTCCGTACTATACGGCAGCTCGCCTGTTCATACTTGTGAATTCAGCCCTACCGTGTGGCGTTCATCGGTAGATAAGCACGGCGGTGGGGCTTTCTTCCACAGTATAGTACTCGTGAATGCGGCCCCACCAAACGGCGTTTACGCGAGATTGATACAGCGGTGGGGTCGACTTCCACTGCATGGCATCTTTCGTCCTCCCTTTCTCCCTTTTTTGCTTTGGTCTTCAACTTTTTATTCTCGGAAGGACTCCCTAATGTCCCTTGACTAATTTAATGGCCAATTTAACCATGGCATTAATACGGTACAACCCTACCAAACCATAAACCTAAACTAACCTTGCTTGCTAATGCACGGGTGCACGAGCACTGTGGTGGGGCCTACAAGTATTTCACGATTTTGCCAGTCATTCAATCTGTGAGATGAGTTGAGGTGATGTCTATGAAGTATCTAGGCCTACTCCGAACCAAGGATAGGGTCATACGTAACTGTTACAACAAATAACCACCTCATGACCTCTACTACTACACATTACTGATTATTATCCATACAGAGGATTTTTAGAGCCCAAATACAAGTGTTATTTTGTCGACGAACCTCATAACCTCCGACCCACTTAGAAAGTTTGTTGAACTCGACCAATATTTTTTGCCGAGGCGACCAATATTTAAAATATTGGACGGCAAGAGGGGGATTCCCGAAGTTTTTATAAACTGCACCGTGATTGGCCGAGATATATACGAGATGACCTGAAATATGAAGTAAAAACGTCTGTGATTGGTCAATCACGAATTAACTAAAATATCGTTTCTTCTAAAATTCTGTGTTTATACAGACAAATTTCATATATCAATTAGTTGAAATTGTTTTGCATACAATTTTTCAAAATATCACTTTCATACCAGGAAATTAAATTTAGGTTTGATGAAAACAAGTTGCATTTTCTTCTTCTTTTTTTTTTTGTGAAGGCGACGATCCTGATTCAGCACAGCGCTACAGCTAGATAGCTAGCTCGCGCGCAATATACAAATACATGTAGCCAGCCACCGCCGCTTGCATTTGAATGCATGTTACGCTATGTGTATAGTAAGTACAGTGTAGGCCATAGGACTACAGTACGAGTAATTCGATCTTTCACGATCTACGGTAGATGTGACGTGAATTGTGTCTCAGATCTCGGATACAAGAACATCTAATTCTGGTCTAAATTAGCTAGATCTCGGCCTAACAGTAACATAACGGCTACCATGGATACATAGATCACTGTTTTATCAACATCAGGGAATGAAGTACATGTAGATTGACTTGCACTGAAGAGTGTACTTGTATCATACCCCATGTCGGGATCAAGTATAGATACAGTAGCTAAGTAGGAGACCGTACAGCACTCGAAAACAGAAAGGGTAAGTGAAAATATTCTTTGCTAAAATCCTCTGTAGGATGATAATGATAATATTGGATGTCCTATTTTCGACTAATACAAGGAAATATTGGACTCGCTAATCAAAATATTGGACTCGTCTTCGACTCGTCCAATATTTGTGCATAGCTCGTCCAATATTTCCTTGTATTAATCTCAAGGCCATCCAATATTATATAAATATTGTACAAGCTTTTTTTCTATGTCCTAGACACCTGATGACGTGGACCCCCCCCCCCCCCCCCCCCCACCCCCACCCCCCGGTCGGTCAAGGATAGATCTTTCATAACGTGACCAAACTACAAACAGTACATTTTCTCTCAAGAATGTGTGCAGTCATTTCTAACCTATTTTACCGGGATCCGTGGGACTGGTTTAATACTGATTACTGGTCTGTCGTAGCTATGGCTTTAGCCGTTTCAAATGACTTACGTGAAAGGCAGTATGTGGGGTCATGATGGCGGTAAAGGCAAAAGGAGCGCGATGGTGACTTCAGCTCAGCCTAGATAACCTAGCTAGATCTAGATCTATTCTGTTCAATAAAAATAGACAAGAGCAATAGAAACAAATATAGCAGCATCCTATGCCGACTACAATGTTATAATTCATTAGTAGGAGATGAGTGAAAAGGGCTACCTTACCACTGCACTAGCACTTCTCTTCAAAGCACTGCTACCGGTGCTACCTGCAGATGCTGCTCTTCTGCGATACACATGCACATGCGGCGGCCGCGGCGCGGTGTGGGCCGTGCGACAAAATAAAGACGCCAAAGGCCGCGCAAAGCGGCAGGTACCTGCGTATTTAGCATCTTTATTTCACCTCAGCAGCTGCAGTCAGAGCGATTCAATTTTATCACATAACAGTGAGTGTACTTGAATTCGATGGTCTAAATATCGGAAGGACTTGGTTTATGTGCCCTCAACTAAATCTGGGACGATGATAAATTTGCGAGCGAATTACGTAAACTAACAAGTGCAGACTTTATTCTTGATCTTTACCACGTTTAACCCCAACATGATTCCTCGAGCTATATCCCCCATCTCATCACCCTGTAAGTTAATAGATTCCCGAGCACTAATTATGTTTTAGTGGGGGGGGGGGGGGGGGGGGGGGGGGGGAATTGCAAGAATTAAGTCGAGTTGCAATCGATTGCAAATATCAATTGCAACTCGACTTAATTCTTGCAATAGATGCAATCAATCGCAACTTTCCGTTGCAAGAAGGAAGCTAAATTGTAATTGATTTCATCGATGTTGATAGAGAAAGTGTGGAATGCATAGGCTTAATAGTAATAAGTATTTAAATTGACATGATGATTACGTTTGCTTTTAATTGGCAAGATCAATTTTTAGGGCCTATGAACATTTGTTTTAATGATAGTTCTCTTTGTTTTGTTTACTGAGTCCATGTGATAAGTAGAAACTGCGACCTCAATATTGGCTTTTATTTTGTAGGAGGCCTCGAAAGGTCAATTTTATTGTGCAATGTTCAAGATAGATATTTCTTATTTTTTTTAATGTATCTTTTACTGTTTTGTACACCGTGATTTTTCAATGTGTCAAATTGGTTTTATGTAAAAAATGTCCGTAATTAAGCCTGCGGGCTGCCATGGATATGCTTAGATCATGGAGGTACCTCCATGCTTAGATATAGGCCTAAATACACTAAGTGTTTCAAAAAAACATCATCGTTCCCTCTTTTGATTATCAATAGTTCAAGTACTATTCATCCGATAAAACTGTCATTGATATGAGTAATAGCTGAATAGTGTACAATTTTGTTGGAGGTTATTTGAATGTGAAAGCATAAATCGGTTTCATTGAATCTAAGATTGATTTGAAGTAGGGTTTCAGATTTTGGTCAAATTTTAACCCTCTGTACAAAAATTGAACTTTGCACAGGAACCAATGATGTGTATGTGAGTGTGTGCTGACAATGGCCCTAAACAATGGACATGCCTGAACCACCTGTTGACTAGGCGTCAGTCTCGCGCTCCCAGGCACATGAATGCTTAATCAATAATTCATGTGGATTGCCCTGGGCACTGCTAGTCTGAATTCATGCACTGTAAAGGGTAAAATGCATGCACACGGAAAAAGAAAACACATGTTTCCATGTGCTTGCAAACACCACATTTCATTCCAGCTGGCAATCATTTTCAAATTTTTCATCACTGTCACTGTCATGATTATCATTATCATTAGCAGCTGCAGCATTATCATCACCGTCATTATTTCTTATCATCAACATCTTTGTTATAATTATCGTTATCATCATAATCATCGCTATCATTCATCATCATTATCACTATCATTGTCATTATCATTATCAAGGACAACATCAATATTCCTATCCCTTGAATGACTTAAATCACTTCGCGATACTTTGATTACTTCAAAATCCATTAGAATGACATCTCAATGAAGTGACTTTACACAGATACTGCCAGAGGCTGAATAAAGACTAGTTGTGATAGTGGAATTTCTCATGAATAATAATGATGAAGCATTCAAACCCTGGCCATTGTTCAGGACCATTGTCAGGGTGTTAACCACACACTCCCATACACACCCATTGACCCCTGTGCAAAGTGAAAGTTTTGTACAGAGGGTTGAAAATAGAGCAAAATCTGGAACCTAAAGCCCCCGTTCCACTATCACGATCTGGACCCCGATCTGTCCCGATCTAGCAGATCGGGAGAGAGCGGCAAAAGCGTACGGGGCCAGATCGGAAACATCGTAGCAGCAGAGTATGGAGGTCGGGGTTGGAGCGGGCATTTTTTCAGATCGGGATGAAATTTTGAACCTGTTCAAAATTTCTTCCCGATCTCCCCGATCAAAATTGACTTATTTTTAATCGTACGGCAAGCGGGGAGAGCGTAGTGACAGCGTAAACGCAGCGGGATGAGCGTAACAAGGTCTTTCTGAGCGTAGTTACATCGGCACAAGAACGGGAAGAAAACTTACACAAAAATGTCTGCCAGAAGAAGATCAAGGAGATCAAGAGGCAGAAGTGTTGAGGAGGAGGGCATTGTCGCTGCACCTGTCAGGGCAGAACATGAAGAAGAAGGAGCTCAAATTTTCGAAGGAGAAGAGATGAAGAAAAAGAAGAGAAGAAAGCAGCAAAGCAGCTACCCAAAACGCGAAGAAAGAGAGACTGCACGTGATGCTTAAAGGAAACCAAAACCCAAAGAGAGATGTGGATTGAGTGAAAGCAGCAACATTAGTAGAACACATTAGTGAAAGTTTGAGGAAAATCGGACAATCGATGCAAAAGTTATGAATTCTTAAAGTTTTGATGTTGGAACCACTGGATAAGGAGACTACTTGAGTTTATTATGACATCATGTGTGGACAACAATATAAAGAATGTATGAAGAAAATTCAACATGCTTTCACCTTTCTAGTGTATAATGAAAGAGGACTTGACTAACTGCTTTCAGAAAGCAGGGGAAATAATGACTACCTTAAACATAATATGTCAGTATCAAGTCGATGGAATATGTAATTTTCATGAAAAATGAATTTTTGTGGAATTCTCCATAGTATTTTCTTTATATTGTTGTCCACACATGACATCACGAACTCTATTAGTCTCCTTATCCAGCGATTATAACACCAAAACTTTAAAAATTAATAACTTTTGCATCAATTGTCCAATTTTCCTCTAACTTTCACTGATTTGTTCTACTAATGTTACTGCTTTCACTCAATCCACATTGCTCTTTGGGTTTTGGTTTCCTTTAAAGAGGAGGAAGAGAATATAGCAGAATTTTGAAGGATATGAAATCATCTACAACTGGAGGAAGACGGACTATAATAGC
This sequence comes from Diadema antillarum, assembly GCF_040938485.1. Classification (NCBI taxonomy): domain Eukaryota; kingdom Metazoa; phylum Echinodermata; class Echinoidea; order Diadematoida; family Diadematidae; genus Diadema; species Diadema antillarum. The sequence continues at coordinate 199,959 of NW_027272670.1, forward strand.
AAGGACATCAAGAAAAAGCCTTGGAAAAATCAACACGTCTTTGTTTATATCAATGAATTGCTGCAAAAGAACCGTGAGTTGAGGAGCCTCTTCGAGGTCCACAGTATAATTCTTCGGTTCTGCGTGCTAATAAATTGACTGACTGCAGATCGACAGTCGAATCGGGATACATCGGGGCACACCGGGCACTTTTCAGCTCCCTGAACGGGGTGACAGCGTGATAAGATCGTATAGATCGTTCAGAGCGTAGATACAGCGTGCATCGATCGGATAACATCGGCAACATCGCACTGACAGCGTAGCTACATCGTTCTAAAGCGGCAGAGATCGTAATGCCTCATTCCCGATCATCGTAGTAAGAGCGTAGAAAGCACGTGGTAGTCGTAACAGCAGCGTACTTAGAGCGTTCTAACATCGTACTGTGTTCTGATCAGCTCAGGTTTTACCCGATTTTTCCCGATCTGAGAAAATTGTCAAATCGTAGAGAGAACGGCATAGTGGAACAGGGGCTTAACTGTGAAATTAATCATGGATTTCATGAAACTGATTTATGCTTTCATGATAAACCACCTTCAACAAAATTGTGCACTATTCAGCTGTCACTCATAATGACAGTGTTATCTGATATATAGTGTTTGAGTTATTAAGAATCAAAAGTGGGAAATGTTTTTTGAAACATCTAGTACTTTTTCAATTCAAGACAATAATGTGACTATCTGCTTAGATTTCATAACAATGAAGATACATCAAAAAAAAAAATACTTGAAGATTAACCACACGCCGACCAGAATTAAAAAATGGACAAATTGGTTTCTGGAACAGTTATCATGCAGTATGCAAAGAATATAAAGAAATACATGAGCAGGGCCTAAAAAACAGCAAGCTTGTTTGATTGCTGGTCACATAAAAGGAGAAAAATGAAGCCCAAATATGATATTTTGTGCGGATTGAATGAATGCAACAATGTTAGTAGAACGCATTTCAGGAAAATCGGACAATCCGTTTAAAAGTTGAATATCTATCTATTTATCTACCTATATAATAATCTGTATATATAATATTTATTTGTATGTATATGAAAATGATAGCCATCTCCACATTAGTATCTCTCTCCAATTGAGGCAAGAGCTGTTGTACATTGTATGTCTACACTCGATGTGCATAATTATAGTTCAGATTTTGAGAACGAGGAAGTCAATTGTAATGAAGTCATACTCAAAGGTAGGACATCGTTGATCGATTTCATGGCATAACGAGTCGGGAAAGTTTCATCACTTTCTGATACCATTTAATTCTCCTGCATCAATCACAACAAACAACCCGCAGACGAATTCGAAGTATGCGCGAACTCGAGTTGATATAATTTGAATCGATCACACGCGAGTGCACTCTGTAAATTGGGCTGTTCGTTTCAAGCATCATTTCCAGTCTTTATTCAGAAGACTTGATACTGTCTCGTGAACATTATAAGCTTTATCTAATGCGAGCCAGCTTTACTCCCTGGGCAGATATATTACTCCAGAATATTATGTGTCGTTCCTCCAACGTACCTAATGTTCGTATTCATACAGTATCTTTGATAAGAATTAAGAAACCATGTGTCTTGAGCCAGGAGAGATTCCTGGGATGGATTAAATTGGTATTCTGTAAGTCTGCCCAAATCATGCATGATTTAATCCTTGTTGGGTACCGAAAACTTGTATTTTGTGCTGGTATGTTAACGTGTTGTTGTTGTCGCTGTTTGTGTGTGTGTGTGTGTGTGTGTGTGTGTGTGGTATAATGCTCACAAAATCCCTCGTCGGGTGCATTAGAATCAGGAAAAAAGTGAAAGACATCAAAGTCATGTCAAAGCAAAACCTAAAAATGGGTCATGTCCATCTCGCTCATCTCAAGCAGTCTTGAAGAATCAATTAAGATTCCTTGGGCACCAACTTTATCCTTCTATACTATTATTTTTCGTTGGGCAATAAAGGTATACAGTAGAACTATACCCATCAAATTACTGGCATATTCTAAACAATGGGATGATACAAAGAGCAACCATGGTTATTTTGAAGAAAAAAATGATGGGAATGATCGTTTCGTAAGATTTAGTAAAATCGTGATGATAATGAATCACTGACTCAAGGAAATTGCAACTCAATTAGATGATCATTCCAAGAGACTCACGAGTTATGTCTTACACACTTCAATAACCTTAAAAAGCAAGCAGAGGCTGATGATTTCCAAATAAATGATAACATCGCAAGAGCGATATGGCTCTCCTCCGAGGGATGCAACCATTATGAGAAGAGAAAAAGGAGATGGAAATAATATAAAACTGAAACATTATGTGTAAAGATCATTCATGACGAAATATTCACTCCCAGCACACGGAGAAGAATGCTGTATACACTGCAAGTGATATTGATCTACAGCATCACCTTAAATTACAACCACTGGTGCGATCGTCCCTTCAACATTTTGTAGGATGATATTGTTCCACACGTATCACTGCCTGGCGCGATTAGCGGTGCATTCTCATTTTCACTCCTCTGTGATCGGATTAGACCTATCCATTCTAATTCGTTTCCACAGCAACGCAACAATATACACAGGGCAGCCATCTCCTCTTTCCTTTAGTTTCAATATTTCTGCCTCTCCGTCTCTCTCTCTCTCTCTCATAGCATTTGGTTGCTGTTTGTCTGTTATCCATTGCAAATGATACGAACACCTGCTCTCCCATCTCTCCCTCTCTCTCTCTAACCCACTCCCCCAACCCCGTCTTTCTCTCCTTTTTTTTTTCTTTTTTGTGCCGTCCGTCGTTTACAAAATGTATATAGATCTATGTCTTATTTTTATCTAATATACGTGCACATGTTGTATGCAAGAGTG